>NW_024467307.1:144448-377989 GCF_000600275.1 Aspergillus ruber CBS 135680 | reverse complement strand
AAAAAAAAAAAACATACTCTTCATTGCTGAGGGCAGAGTCTGGAAAAGTCTGGTGATACCCTGGAGTAACCGGGGCCAGCCCTGTTGCACACTGGCGGGAACATCGTTACCCTTCAGGGTCAGAAGCGAGCTGATAGCTGCAATCGACAACTTCTTGTCGTGCACCCGCCGGAAACTGTCAATGCTAGAGAACCAGGTGCTAAAGAACTTGTTTGTCCAGCCGTGGGATTCGAGAACCTGAAGACTGAGGACGGGGTTGTAGTAGATAGCATTGATGACCATCTCCATGAGATGAATCTTGTAGGACTTGGTCCTTGTCTCACCAGCATCAATGACGCGCATTGCCAGCCCAATAAAGAGAGGAATGTATTGGTCAATGCAGCCTCGGAGGTTCAACATGATAGTCTCTGCCAGTTTGCATCCGCATATCCGGTCGACACCACCAACCTTCTCGTCCCGGAAAATGTCTTCGACCATGCCAACGACAGCTGCAAGGTATGCTGGGTTCTGGACAATCATCTGGGATCCATATGTGACATAGTTATCGAGTGCAGGGAGCATGTCCTCCAAATACAATTCAGCACCAGACTTAAAGGTCTTGTGAATCAATTCGAAAGCCTGCCACATGGTGGGAGAGATCGACTTGGATGCAAAGGTGCAGCTGTCAATGATCTCAAAGATCTCATTGTAGAGATCATAGAGCTTGTTCTCAAGCGTGATGCTAATGACAGGCATGAGAACAGTCTCAAGGTGTAAGAGCACGTCTGGCGTGCTCTCGAGTGTAAGAATGAGGGTTCCGATGGTTTGCAGAACACCAAGAGCGGTAATACTCTTGTCGTCCAAGAAATCACCAAATCCATCGTCGTCACCCTTGGCGGCGTTTCTCTCCAGAAGCTCACCGACGATACGCATGTAAGTATCACGCAGCTGCTCACTCAGCGCCACGGCGAACGGTGTAAGTTCAGCAGAGAAGACCTCAACGAAGTCCTCCATGACGTTGGCAAGAGCATCGACATCAACTTCGTTGGCAAGCTTGAGGAGCTGTTGCATGATTTGTGGGATGTTCTGCTGCATCGAAGTTCTGATAATGTCGTGTCGGATAAGAGGTTGCAAGGCAAGAGACGCCTCAACCCTGACAGGCAAGTCCGGGTCGGTCATGGATTCGAGGATGTTCCTGTAAATGATCATGAGATTGTTGGGGTCCTGGAAGTCGAGCTGTTCGAACTTTTCCAGAGTGTCGCAGGCACGAGCCCTAAGGAAGCCGTGGGGGCTGCGGAACTCGGGGAAGACGTGTCGGACGAAGAAATATTCTACTTGGTCGGCAATAGGGCTCTTCTTGCCCAGGATGACAGAAGACAGGGAGCCGATCATGCGCAGGGCGCCCTCCTTCTCCCTCGGCAGCTTCTGCTCATCGGGAGCAGATTCGTATTTGCTGACCACGCCATTGACGAAGTGGAGGATGGAGAACGTCTGCTTCTTTCGGTTCTTCGTGAGCGCAACCAAGAAGTTCGTGGCTGCGACATCTGGAGCGGACACCTCCTCGTAGTAATTCAGCTTCCGGTGAAGATACTCGGACGGGTCTGTCTGGAAGAGCTCAATGTCTTCATCGGATTGGCACATTATCGGGAAGATAAAGTGGGCGATGAGGTTGTCCATGTGCGCCTTAAGATGGTCCCACATCACCTTAGGCTTGACACATTCTTCCAGATAAATCAGGGTGTAGGAAAGCGCTGGGCTGCTGAGCCATTGACCGTTGACCCACTTGTCGATCTGCTGCAGGTATCCTTTGAGGATCTCTGGGGCGAAGGTGCTAATGAAAGTCTTGGCGAAGGGAGTGTAGTCGGGGGTGCTGGTCTTGCTCATCGTGGATGGGTTTCCGTATCTGATAGAGTAGAACATGCATTAGCACTGTATCTGGCAAAGCAAGCGCGACAAATTCGAAGAAAGTACCTAATGAAAAGACGGTTCAAATTGGCGTAAGACCACTTCTTGCACTTCCACCAATGGTTGAGCTCTCTCTCTTCCTTCTCTTCCATCATTGAATTGGCAGGAGGGTCCTTGGCGACGACTCGCAGAAATAGTGTACACCAGTCAACAGTCGCTTGGTGTGTCTGGAGGGCCGGCGAAAGTTCGAACTAAACAACAACCGTCAGTAAACTGCCCTCTGTACACTTTTCGTTCGATTCCCGCGGGGGTTTGCCGTACATAGATCGCATGTTTATACGATTTAACAACAATGCGAAGCATTTCCGCTGCCTCCAAGCTCTCTTCATCGACGAGTCGCAATCCGATATTCAGCAGCTGAGGGAAGGTGTGCTCAACAATCTTGTCGAATTCTTCCCTCTTGTCTCCACCCTTGAAACGGTACACACGGCAGATGGCCATCAAACACTGCAGGCCTGCGTACACCGAGTTTGCGTCATTGGCACTCAACAGCTGAATCGTAATATCGAGAAACCCGGGCCAGTGCTCGGGAAAGTCATTTTGAAGGATTTTCTGCAGAAGAGGAACGAACTGGGCGCGAACATTCGGGGGCGTCGATGCCAGGGCCGGGATCAACCGTTCTCTAAATCCTGGCTTCTCCTCCTCGCGGATCGGTGTGCGCAGTGGGTTATCTTCGAGGGGTGCCCAACCCCGGTTGATGCGATTCTTCAGGTAAACGCCGGCTGTGATAAAATTATACACCGATTAGACTCATGCCATGAACTCCGTGTTTGTTATCGATAAGGGAAAGAGTAAGGGGCGGAGGGGTCCTCAAAATTTTTGGGTTCCCAGCGGGGTTCGGGGGTAAAAAAAAATTAGAGAGAAAAAAAAAAAAAAAAAAAAAAAAACCTACCCGAAAGTTGAACGGCGTTGACCTGCTCCGCCTGCAAAATATCCAAAAGCGCATTTATAAACCCAGGCTGCGTCTCGGCCTAAAAATTTCCCAAGAAAATTTCGAAATCAGTATGAGCCAGCCTCCCGAGAGCTCCTTCGTACCACCACCACGTACATATTTCAGATCCAATTCAGCCTGACGTCGACTATCGGCATTTGGGTCGAGCGTAGATTGTATGCGGTCTCGGAGGGCGGCGACGTCCATTTCGTACCAATATCAGGCCTCCAGCGCCAGTAATCCAACTCCAGGAAAGGAAAAAATAAAGAAGATAGTAGAAACGGGGAAAGAGCGCGGAGACAAGAAAGAAAAGAAAAGAATAAAAAAAAAGACCCCCGATATGCCGTGGACAGGCGGGCTATGTAGGAGGGACGAGGAGCAGAGAGGGTCGAAAAAGATAAGTTCAGTAGTATAGACGATTAGCCGGTGGTGCAAAAGAGGTACGGAGAAATATGGCACGTGTTGGCTGACTCAGCGGAATAGGGCAGCCTTCCTTTTTGGGTTATCTGTCGATGTCGCAATATCTCGGAAGAACTATTGTTGTTGAATAGTACGAATCGTGTATAATCGGCGATTGTCTAGTATATTTGAATTGTCAAGATTACGTATGTATTGATTTTGTGATCGGGATATGTAACATACCTAGTTGACTTGAACATGATGGTCTGTTAATAGTTTGTTATGACAGTCCCAGTAGTACATGGTCAGCCTGTTTAGGACCGAGTGTTGTTTCAAAATTCAACTAACTTGGATTGGTGTCTTTAGCATTGCGGGTGATTGAACCAGGGAATTGTGTTTTATCAAGGCCCCGATTAATACCTCATGCGGTTGGTTGTTTAACAAGCTATGGAATAGACCATATTCATGAAGCATTGGGCATACATGTAGATGGGAGTGCATGTACTAGGTAGATTCGATGACAGTGGGTAGTTGAAGAGAGTTGGGAGTGGGCATTTAAGCAAGCAATTCTTCCTTTTGTTCACTGGTTATTGTCAGGGTACAATCACGCTTTTACTATTCTTGGTCTAGTTGTGAAATGATGCTTCATACCAGACGCAATGTTCTCGGTCATACTCAGTATAGAGAGGGTAACCCTATATACACTGTAGCCATGCATGCAAAATTGAAGGAGATAAGAATTTTAAATCCCCAACACAACCTCGACAAACCAACGTAAAAATATGTTCTCTATGGCGAAAAATTACATATACAACGACGCTGCAAAAATCACATCCCGTTTAATCTGCTCCTGCGCCTGCTGCATCTTCGTATACAGCGACGGATCACCAACCAACTTCGCCGCGTTCTTCACCTCGCGACAAGTCTCATCCAACCGAGAGATTGTCCGTACAATAGTCCCCTCCATGACATCGGTAAGGTCCGTAATGCGGTTGAACGACATGCCTCTCGCCCACTCATAGACAACTTCTGCCAATCCAAAACGTGGTTGGCTGGCGAAGTCGTTGCTGTCTTCGCTAGATTGGATGACTTGGTGTTGGACTTGGAAGTCGTTGACTTTTTCGGAAATGCGGACGATGGCTTCTTTGCCTTTCTCCAGGCGGGGAGTTAGGGTGGGGACGTGTTCGGTCTTCTCTTGGAAGACGAATGCGGATAGGAGGGCGACGATTTCTTCTGGCTCATAGTCTGCGAGGACGTTTTCCAAGACAAGTTCGGTCAAGACGAGTTCATCGGCAGAGTGGATCTGGTAAATGAGGTTAGCATTCTGAAAGGCAGAACGTCGCTCCGGTTACAAGTTCATACCTCGCATGCCACCTTGCCCTTCAGCTGTACGCGAGACTGATCGTCGACGAATTCTAAATCCTTCAGCACTTGAATGCGCTGCTCGTAATCAGGTAACAGCTGCAAGTTTTGATCTGACATCAACTGCTTCAACTGTGTGATGTTCTCCTTGACCTGCCATTCGTCATGTTGCATCTCAAACTGCAAAATGTTAGCACCCAGACAACAACATCCAGGTATTACAAATGAAACCTACGTGTTTCAAAAAGTTCGGGCATTCCAGGCATCGACAAGCCTGCGAAATAGTCGCTTGTGCCTGTCGCTTCTCAAGAATGTCTCTCACTTGAAGCTCCTTGATCCGAGTCCAGTCCAACTCATCCCAGACGGGATTAGTCCAAGATGAGCATAGCTTAGACAACTCCTTGTCCGCAAATTTGATAGCCTCTGCAAGATCCATAAGTTAGATTAAAGGTAATATTGAGTGGTTGGATTATTTTACCTTTCTTGATGTTCAGGTACCAGATCGGCCCCCCGGTCTTCACCATAGTGTTGGTAAGGCATTCAACGTCCGTAAGCGGGATCTTGCAGACTTTCAGCGTCATCTGAGCCGCACGCTGTGGTAGGCTCTGTAACAAATGTCGGAAGCCAGGAAGGAAGGGAAGAATATCGCTCGGGTGACGCTTGGTGCTGATTGTTCCAATTTCCAGGACCTGGACAGTGGGTGTGGCACCGCCGCTAACGCCTTCGCGAACTATGACACCGGCAGTCCGAATTCCGTCCTGTAAATTAGTTAGTAACTTAGGTATCGAGCTGAATGGTTAAAGACAAGTTTCATACCTTTCGATATACAATCAGCCGCTTGAGCATAAAGAGGCGCTTCCCAACGGGCGATGCGAGGAGTCCAACGTGAAGCTCGTCAGTGAGTTTCTCATATTCCATCGCTGCACGATGACAAGCTTCCAAGTCGACGTCGCAAATATCACAGGGTTCTCGCTTGATCTTCGCCAAACTAGCTTCCGACAGCTGAACCTGCTTTTCGTGCTCAGGGAGCAGAGCCTGCGTGGCGTTTTCACTGAAACTCCGCTTGATCATTTCCTCAATCTTCAAAGCCTCCACGCGTAGCAGGTTCAGGATCATATTATACGTGAGCCTGAACTGGGACCGGAGTTTGGTTGGATCACCAAGGATCATCTTTCTCAGGGCACCAGCAGGGGGCGCCTCGTCTCTACCAGCGTTCACAATAATCACATAACCGACGGTATCGAGACCTCTACGACCAGCACGTCCAGCCATCTGAGTGTATTCACCGGGCAGCAGGTCTCTAAAGCTCTTGCCGTCGTGCTTACGGAATCCGGAGAAGACAACTGTACGAGTGGGGAGGTTGAGACCCATAGCGAATGTCTCGGTGGCGAAAAGGATCTTGACCAACGACCTCGCGAACAAAATCTCAACGATCTCCTTCATGATTGGCAGGAGACCTCCATGATGCACAGCAATACCCCTACTCAATAAGTCACGAAGCCGCAATATCTGAGGAAGCGACCTATCCTCCGGCTTAAGCCGAGTAAGTGACTTTTCAATGAACATATGGATAAGACTCTTCTCTGAAGCATTGCAAAAGTCTTGGTTCGATAATGAGTCCGCGTTGTCCTCACATCGTTTTTTGGAGAAGACAAATATGCAGCCAGGCAACAAGTTCTCTTTGCGAAGATGCGAAACGAGATGAACCCAGATGGTCTTGTCCTGCGCAGCACTGGTCCGGCCCCCTCCTCGTCCCGTGCGAGCGATATTGCCAGTACCTCTGGATGCAGGTTGCCCTCTGCCACGTTGCTGTCCGCCTCCACGTTGGGGTCCACCGCGTCCATTTCCTCGAGGGGCGCCCCGGCCTTGTTGTTGCCCACGCCCTCTACCCTGAGCACCTCCTCGCTGGGCCTGCGACTGCGCTTGCGCTTCAGCAGCCTTCTGCGCCTTGAGTTTGTCCCTCCCGGATATAACTTCGTCAGCCTCCTTCCAGCCGCTCTCAATGAATCGTTTGTTGGAGTCGACGATCTTGTGCTTGTCTTTACCTGCCCAGAGATAATGCTCGAGGGGAACAGGTCGCTTCGCTGTAGAGATGACATAAATGTCCTTCTTCTTTGTACGACCTACCCAAGAGGCAAACTCTTGGGTATTCGGAACAGTGGCTGACAGCAAGATCAGCGTGACATGCTCTGGCAACATGATAATGACTTCCTCCCAGACAACACCACGTTCCAAGTCGTTAACATAATGCACTTCATCGAAAATGACAAACTCAACATCTCGAATCAAGTCTGCTCCTCTATAGAGCATACTTCGTAGAATCTCAGTGGTCATGATTAGACAACTTGCTTCTGGGTTGATCTGAACGTCACCTGTCAAGATACCAACATCCTCGAATTCGTTCCTGAAGTCTCTGAACTTCTGGTTACTCAAAGCCTTGATAGGTGAAGTGTAGATCGCCTTCGTCATATGTTTCGCAGCCAAAGAGATGGCGTACTCGGCCACGACAGTTTTTCCTGCTGATGTATGCGCTGCGACAAACACCGAGTCGCCAGATTCAAGGTGATAAACAGCTTCCTTCTGAAATGTATCCAACTCGAAGGGCCATTCTCTAGCCATATCCGGAACGAGTTCACGGAAGTTCGGAATATCCTTGTTAACGTCCACGACGTGTGCCCATTCTCTGCCCACTTTCTTTTGAGCTCCAGCCAGCAGAGGAGCACGTGGTTCCAAGGCTGGGAACTCAACGGGTAGAAGGGAATCAATATCCTCCTCTTCGTCAAGCTCCTCCTCATCCTCAACTTTCACCCCACCCTCATCCTCCGAAGATTCTTCCTCCTTCTGTTCGACATGCAAGTTGTTTTCTTCCCGCAGAAGCACATGCTCGACTTCCTTGTCACCCTCAGTATTCTCTTTTGTCTTCACATCGTCGAATTTCAATCCACGCGAGAAACCCGGCGCAATTTCCAAAAGACCACCTTCGGCCCCAAAGTTGATGATTCGGTCCAGGCCTGGTTGTTTCCCTCCAGGGAGTGACTGTTCTGCAATTTGTGCTTCGGTCTCATATTCCGCAATGGCTTCAACGCCGTCTAGTCCACCTGGCGCAAACGGGAAGAACCCCGCCGCACCTCTGACAAAATCAGCACGGCCAGCTGGTCGACGGAGTAGTGATGTTGAGTTCTTCGCATTAGCGCTGGTGGCAGGGATGGTAACTTCATGGTAGCCGGTCACACGGCCTTCAAGGCCTTCGCGGTCGAAACGAGTGATAGTACGAGTCTGGGTGGGAGCGATCTCGAATAAGTCGGTGTAGTCTGTTGGGACATCCCATCTCCTACAATTTGATTGACGAACGTCAGCCATTCCAATTCCATATATATGATGAAAAAAGATTATAGATGACCCAAGTAGCAACCAACCTCTGTAAATAGTTCAACCATTCCGTACTAAACCTTGAAGACGGCGTCAAAAATTCAGCCTCCAACGACGCCTTCAAATTCTCCGCTGTCTGCTTCGTCCTCTTTCGCGGCCTAAGATTCTCATAGGTGCCATTCTCCTCCTCGGCAAGCCGGGTATCGAACGCTGAATCGCTCGACTGCTGAGCGTTCAGGTTCAGTTCCGCCAAAGTCGAAGCCAGAGAATCTGCCATTCGGTCGATCTTCACAACGAGTGATTCGCTTCAGAAGATAGCCAACGGAGGCTGCACGTCGATTTGCAGCTTCTGGTCGTATAGTAGGAGCTCTGTGCCCAGATGGAACGGTGGGACGAGTAAGTGGGCTGCAGTTGTTGGCGGCGATGGGCGGCAGTATGGATGCTGATGAACCTGCCCGCACACATTTTCGCTGACGTCGTGGGTGTGGGGCGGCATCGGAGGTTCGCATATATACTACCAGGTACGGAGCACCTATACAATTGTGAACTTGATAACCCAGTAACTTGACAAAAGATAAGGTAACTGGGCATGCAGCTGGTTCCCTCTACCATAACTTTTATTGCATAGAAGAAGTAATATACTTTTGATTCGTGTCCTCCACCGTAATCATAAAAGGAGCAAGAAAAAGAAGCTATCCTAATGCAATCACCAGAACACCATGATGAAAATGCAGCAGGACATCATGCGAAAATCGAAAAGACATATCATGCAAAATAACCGAAAAGCACAAAGAAATTTGAAATCATTATGGCATATAGGGCCAAAGGAAAATAAGTGGTATCACCAAACCCGAATCCCCCAACTGTATCCAAATCGCCGAAGTAAAACCCTGGAAACCCATTTAGAAAGGTAGCTGAGGTAAAGTAACATAAAGCAGCAAGAATGCTAGAGAAAGAAAGAAAAAAGGAAGGAAAAGAAGAACTTGTGTGGTTCTGGTGTCCCTTATCGGAAGGAGACGATAGGGAATGTTTTTCGATCATGGACATTAAGGTGAAATTCGAATATACCATCCACAGTGGCGACGTATCTATACCTGATCAGCTCTACTTCAGGGGACCAAAAAAAAAAAAGACAAAAGCTTACAGTGTCCTTCCATCTGCTCCCCACCCAAGTCCAGCTGTACCGCCGGAGTCTTGGTCCCTATGCACATGGTAGTTTCTGTCAGGGAGTTCATTCAAGATATTCCGAATCCACCTAGGGGAGCGCTCAAACCCCAGGAGATGTGGGCGATGCCGCTGATCTCGTAGGCTATTTCGGTTATACGCCTCATTAATTAATTGACGCTGCCGTCGAAAGCGCTCCGCCGCCACGTTAGCCCGTAGTTCGGAGTTCAACAGACGTGGTGGTTCATAACGACTCTCAGAAGTCGTTTCCTGCCGCTCAGCGCGCCTCGGGGTTGAAGTTGAACGCTGGATTCCACTAGGGTCGCCTGTACTCGAGTCGGACCTGCGCGTCGAATTGTCCAATGTTGCTGGCTGGATTTCCGCAGGTGAAGCAGTCCAGCTAACTGTAATACTGGGTTGCATCTCCGTATCCTCCGGATCATTGTGCGGTAAAATAATGGAGCCCTGGCGCCTGGTGCTTGAATAACGATGATCAGTATTATGACCCACATAGCTATCTCGCAATAGGTCGTGAAGGGGATCATTAGGACGAAGAGGCGAAGTAGGGCGAGACGGACGGATACCGACATCCATGGCACCTGTGAGTCTGGAACGAGAAGGATTTGGGTGTAGGTTCGGTCTCCCTCCCCGGTCCGTCGAGCCCTCTTCCAATCTCGAAGTCCACCGCGCAGTGTTCAGGAATTCGACTATCAGTCTCTCTCTTTCCGTAAGATCGTGCATCGAACTCTCCCGCATTGATGAACGTTCAGGTCCGTCCCCTCGTTCATTCGAGGAATTCTCGATCGAATCCAGCATCGCACGCTGGGCCGCATCCATCTCATCGCGCGACTCGGGAAATGCCTGATTGAAGGCAAACCCTAATCCCTCTGACTCATCCAGAATAGGTTCTGTACGGACTTCCTGCAGGCTCGAATCCTTCGCGTCTAAATCAATTATCTGTCGGCGTGTAAAGGCATGACGGACATCTGCAATTCCTGCTCGACCATTATCTTCGATCCACACCAGAAGATCCCATGGCGTTGGTGAAAACATCATGGATCGCACAGCTCCACCATCAAAATGAGACCGAGAAGAGTGGAAATGGCAAATTATCGAGCTCTTGTCGTAAAGACCAAGTGGGCTTTCCCAGACCACCTGAACATTAAATATTGTAATCACTCCCGATTGTGATCCTATGGCGCACAGGTGATTAGACGGAGAAAACGCGATGGTGAAACAACAGCCAGCATCGAACCGAGTGCCAATATCCATGTCCACGTGACGAATGAGGTTCCATTCCCATCCAGTGAGCTTTTCGCCATTCTCCGTGAGCACGGCAGTATCCAGATCGCGAGACACTTCGTAGAAATACGCGCGACTTTCATCACCGACGGCAGTGAGTAAGGACGAATCCGGTGACATAATCGCATAGTTCATGCATGACTGATGATGAAGGACCTTGAGAACCTTACCACGGGTTAAGGAGTAAACGGTCACGGTCTTGTCATTATTGCTGCAAGAGCATGTCAGAACGGTGTGGTGAAAATGCGACCTTCACATCAATAGATCGTACCTGATAATTATCACATCTTCGTCTGCTAAGCCCTTCCCATCACCAGGTAAGCGGTGGAGGGCGACGGAATTAACTATACTACCTCCAAACTTGTGGAGTTGCACATCCGGAAGCAGTCTTGAATTCAACCGACGGACCGATTCTGTTCCCTCCCCAGTAGTCCAGGGAGACAAGACCCTTCTTGGGGGGTCGAGATCAATGGGCAGCGCGCTATCCACTTCTGAAGGATGTGAAGCCGGCACATCGTTGTCCTGAATACGCACTCTCTGATCAGCGATTCGAATGAAAGCACATTCTCCATTATCCGACCCTCCCACAGCAATCCAACCGTAGCCAGCAGCGAGACATTTTGGTTCGAACGGTATGACAGCTATACTCTCTCGCTTGTGGGACTCGATGTGAATCGCATATACAACTTTGTCGACGACGACGTAAATCCTGTCGGGGTCGGCAGTACTGATATAGTTGCGAAGTTGTTGATGGCTACATGTAGCCGTTAACGTTTTCATTCAGCTTGATCGGGGTAGTGGGATTTGGTATACAGACAAATTAGGTATTTTAAAAGGGAAGAATCGCCGCTTGGTAGGAAGGATTAAAGACTCGGTCGGGCGTTCTCTATAATAAACGCGCGGTCCAGGTCAGAATCGATCCACATATTTAGAATAGGGCAAGTGACTAACAGAAGCGCATTATCCGAAGTCATGGTGAGCGCTCAAGGCCGTCGTGACATTGTTAGGTGGTAAGAGATACAGTGCACGGCTGAAGGTGTGTCGCTTGACAAATGTCCAGATACGGAAAACACGCGGTGAGCAAATCCTTGGCTGTGTTGACGATAGCAGCAGCCAGGACAGTGAAGCAGAGCAAAGTATATGATACGGATAATGTATTCAATTTTCCTCTCGCTGGTAATCGTATGCTAGTAACGTAGTATTGCTATGTTTTTCTGGACTTGAGAGTGGTTGCGGCATTGGGAGACCCAAAGCCGGGGCGACTGATGATGTAATACTTGACACAAACGGTCAATCCGGGGAATGCAGCCGGGTTGGTGTGCAAACCTGTCAATAAATACGCTGTTAATATTTGGATTCAGCTTGGAAGAAGTTTCCTGTCTTACTCTGGAAGCGGGTTGGTCAATATATATCCGAGTATGCCGGTCTTGAACATGTCTGTCCAGCAGACCAATGCCCAGTAGGTACTGCTCTGTTAGTACAGCAAACAATTTCTGATTACTTGGCTGACGCTTTTTTTTTTTTTCTCAGTATTTGCCATTTCTCTCATTGATTGTGCTGTGTTGTCTTTGTATAGAGATGAACTTTATGCCACCCAGATATGTATCTAACATGGTGCGTGTGCTCTGCTACTAGCGGACTAAATATATCGCCGAGGTCAACAAGGTACGTACGGGGTACCTCTGGCAGTGTGGCATATCAAGTAGAAGAGCTCTATGCCTCGTAGATCCTATTAGTTCGCCCAAAAAGGAAAGAAATCGAAACTGCTTAGACTGAGCCGTTGATGGGTCCGACAGTTCCACAGGATCTAGTGCGGAATCTTCTAGATCAAGCGATGGGTTGGTGTTCTGCTTACAGAGTACGGAGTAGTAGTAGTAGTATGTCCGTAAACGTGAAGATATTCTGGGCATTCATGGAACGGTGGACACACTACACTATTCTATGGCTTAGATGTTAAACTATACCAGTTATATCTCAGGATCAAGCATTCATTAGTAACCTGAGTCCAAAACTATTAGCTTCTTTGCTCTCAGTATCTCCGTATGGTCCATTGAAAACTAACATGTCAAATTCTGCTACAACTGCGAAATCGGTGCTGGTAATTCGGAATAGGTTGCTACGGATGGCAAGAGGCACCTTGCCCATAGAATAGCATACGCATGTCAAACTACGAAGTACATCCCACGATACGATACTGTAGGGTTCTCTTCGAAGCATTATAGGTATACCATTTTCTTATACATTGTACAGAATAGTATATAGTAACCCTCCCACCCGAATGCAGCTTCGGACGAACCTCGGATGATTGGATGACGCAGTTACTCGGCTACCTTCAAAGGCGGTCTCGGCTATGATTGGCCCGTTCGCCGCTCTTCTACCAAGTTCGACAGCCCGGGCCGACGCTCTCCGGGCAATTTCTACGCTGCACCTGGTCCGTTCTCCCATTCTTTTTTCCTCTCTTGAAAAATTTCATCGTCTTCCTCTTCCACCCTCCACCTCCCCCTCTCCTCCTCTTATATCACACTATTTGCTCCCCTCGATTGAATCGACTGGAGTACCTATCTCTTTTTATCTTTTCCCCCTCTTGTATTAATTACGTTTAATGACGATGCTTTCTTCCCGCTTCTGCCGCGCGGTAAGTTCGATACTTCACCTGTGAACAAACCAGACAGAAGACTAATGTGCTCGATGATAGCTCCCCCGCGCTACCTCTTTCGCCCGTGCTCCCGCCTTCAGAGTCCCCGGTGCTGTGCCCCGGAGATGGAACTCGACAGAAGGTGGCGAGGAGAAGGTTAAGGGCCAGGTCATTGGTATTGACCTTGGTATGTATTGCATCCCGCGGTGTCCCAGTCGAGGAGCTTAGCTAACTCAATCGTTTACAGGTACCACTAACTCGGCTGTTGCCGTGATGGAGGGCAAGGCTCCCAAGATCATCGAGAACACTGAAGGTGCTAGAACAACACCATCTGTTGTCGCTTTCGCTCAAGATGGCGAGCGTCTGGTCGGTATCGCTGCTAAGCGTCAGGCCGTTGTCAACCCCGAGAACACTCTTTTCGCCACTAAGCGTCTCATCGGTCGCAAGTTCACCGACGGTGAGGTTCAGCGTGACCTGAAGGAGGTCCCTTACAAGATTGTTCAGCACACCAACGGTGACGCCTGGGTTGAGGCTCGTGGCCAGAAGTACTCGCCCTCGCAGATTGGTGGTTTCACTCTCCAGAAGATGAAGGAGACTGCCGAGAACTACCTCAGCAAGCCTGTTAAGAACGCTGTCGTTACCGTTCCCGCCTACTTCAACGACTCTCAGCGTCAGGCCACCAAGGATGCCGGTCAGATTGCTGGTCTCAACGTCCTTCGTGTCGTAAACGAGCCTACTGCCGCTGCTCTTGCCTACGGTCTGGAGAAGGAGGCTGACCGTGTTGTCGCCGTCTACGATCTTGGTGGTGGTACCTTCGATATCTCCGTTCTGGAGATCCAGAATGGCGTGTTCGAGGTCAAGTCCACCAACGGTGACACCCACCTTGGTGGTGAGGACTTTGATATCCACCTTGTTCGCAACATTGTGCAGTCTTTCAAGAAGGACTCTGGCCTCGACCTCACCGGTGACCGCATGGCTATCCAGCGTATCCGTGAGGCTGCTGAGAAGGCCAAGATTGAGTTGTCCTCTTCTCTCCAGACTGAGATCAACCTTCCTTTCATCACTGCCGACGCCAGCGGTGCTAAGCACATCAACCAGAAGATGACCCGTAGCCAGCTTGAGGCTCTTGTTGATCCTCTGATCAGCCGCACCATCGAACCCGTCCGCAAGGCCCTTAAGGACGCCAACCTCCAGTCCAGCGAGATCCAGGACATCATCCTTGTTGGTGGTATGACTCGTATGCCCAAGGTTACTGAGTCTGTCAAGTCGATGTTCGGCCGTGAGCCCGCTAAGTCGGTTAACCCTGATGAGGCCGTCGCTATTGGTGCTGCTGTCCAGGGTGCTGTCCTGTCTGGTGAGGTTACCGACATTCTCTTGCTCGACGTCACCCCTCTGTCTCTCGGTATCGAAACCCTCGGTGGTGTCTTCACCCGTCTGATTAGCCGCAACACCACTATCCCCACCAAGAAGTCTCAGACCTTCTCCACCGCCGCTGACTTCCAGACGGCTGTCGAGATCAAGGTCTTCCAGGGTGAGCGTGAGCTTGTCAAGGACAACAAGTTGCTCGGTAACTTCCAGCTCGTCGGCATTCCTCCTGCCCACCGTGGTGTTCCTCAGGTCGAGGTCACCTTCGACATTGACGCCGACTCCATTGTCCACGTCCACGCCAAAGACAAGTCCACCAACAAGGACCAGTCCATCACCATTGCCTCTGGCTCTGGTCTCTCTGATGCTGAGATCCAGTCGATGGTTCAAGACGCTGAGAAGTATGGTGCTGCGGACCAGGAGCGCAAGGCCGCCATTGAGGCTGCCAACCGTGCTGACAGTGTCCTGAACGACACTGAGAAGGCTCTCAAGGAGTTCGAGGACCGCCTCGACAAGGCTGAGGCTGAGCAGATCCGTGAGAAGATTGGCAACCTTCGCGAGTTCGTCGCCAAGAACCAGTCCGGTGAGGGTACCGCCACCGCCGAGGAGCTCAAGCAGAAGACCGACGAGCTCCAGACCGCCAGCTTGACCCTCTTCGACAAGATGCACAAGGCCCAGTCTGAGCAGCAGCAGCAGCAGCCGCCTCAGGGTGGTGAGGGTGAGAACAAGGCTTAAATGTACCAACATTGATGAACCTGTACTTTTTCTATCCTTACCCAAAAACCTTGTATAATCTCTTTTCTCGTGATGTTTGCATTATGTCTCCTATACAGCCTTCTTCTCAATTTCTCCCCTTGAGCTCTCCTACTACTCTCATGATATGTACACATAGTTGATTTTTATTTTGTTGCCATGGTGTATCGGTGTTCTTTTTTTGTGCAATGGTTTACTTTCTGCTTGTTCTTTTTTTTTTTTTTTTTTCTATGACGTCGGGGTCTGATTCAGCGTAACGTTGAACTACTTTCCTCTTTTCTCTTTTCGTGTTGTTCTAAGCGGACATCCGTTGGAAAGGCACATGTAACTTAATGAGTTTACGGCAGGGGACGGGCCCCAAAAGGCGAAAGGAAAAGTGGTTGGTTTTACGGAGCATGAGATGATAGAATCAGAAAAGTCTCCTCTCGATTCAAATGGTTCTTTTGCGTAGTGCAGAGTAGAGCACTCATAGTATTTCTATATAAGTAGAGTACGGAGTACGGGGTAGAATAGGGAAAAAACCTTGCGTTGTTCTGTTTCTATTGAATACTCAGGGATACGGTAGACGCCAACTGCAGAGTCATGAAAATAGATCGGAGGTGTCTGTCTCGTCCTTTTGTTACAGATACGCTGTCAAAGTTTAGGGATGTTTCTGGTGGACTTCTTCCGCCTCCACTCTCCCTGAAAGGACAAATCAGATGGGTACACAACAACATCCGTCGGGGGTTTTGCTTGAGCAGGCAGCTTGGAGCAAAACCGGATCTGTGCAGTCTGTGCAGTTTGTGCAGTCTGTGCAGAAACGATAGCTTTTTAGTACGGAATACTTAGATGTGAAGAGATTGTTGTCTCTCCCTTGGCAGAACCAATGGGATTGCCTCCCTGGGGTTTTTTTCCAAGGAATGCAGAGATTATTGATTGAGATTCTCCACTAGTGATTGGAGGGGATTTTCTGGATGCAATTTTGGGTTCCAGAGTTGGTTTTCCTTCTTTTTTTTTTTTTTTTTTTAAAAAAAAAAAAAAAAAAATTTACTTTTTACGGAGTACAGTACGGAGAACTCTGTACCTGACCCGATTTACTCTCTTTGTGGGATCCCCTTAATTTACATGATTGACTGGATATGTTTCATAGTAATCTATCGATTCATGTTTGCATCTTCGCTGTACGAAGTACTAGTACATAGTACGGAGTAGCATTACAGTCTTCTATGATCTTCTACAGCCAATCTCTGGGGACATATCACATGATCGTACAGGACAGACGCTGATTGGCTGCGTATAAATAATCAAGCTTGATTTATTTGGGTCAGGAGTCAGTCATACTCCGTAGTCGTGAATACACATACATACACAATGGTACTTGAAAGTACACAATAGCATCTATCAGGGTAGCACTAGCAGTAGACTCTTGCACAATAATAATAATACTACTACAGAGTAAGTACAAGGAGAAGTACTACCACTGACAAGTACACAGTAGTGCTACTACACAGTACATAATCAATAAATAATCTACTGGTGAGAACTATTAATATGAAGGCACTAGTTCCATGGTCTGGTTTGTTGTTCCTCCACTTTTTTGATTAGTCGGGCGATTATTGTTGACACTAGTTCAACAAGGAACAGAAAAAGAATCCCGTGTCTGTCTTTCGTTCGTTTCGATTTGCTGTTGATCCCTTGCTCTTTCGCTCTCTAAATTTCTGCCGGAGATTTGTCGACATTTGACTCTCCCAAAAACGGGCGAGGTGCAGACGCTTTGCAGTTGTATTTTTTTAATTTTAGTTCATTATTATTGTTATTATTATACTACCCGCATTTTCTTTCTTTTCTTTGATTCCTGACTGGTGGCCACTCGAATCTAGTCCCCCCACCAAAACTGTCCAAGTGCAGGTAAGTCCAGTTTAGGATCTAACCCCCCCTCCTCTTCAGTCTACTATTCTTATCCCCCTTCCCTTGTTCATTTCTTTGATCTGATATCCTCTGTCTGTTTGCAGTCTATGATTGCAATCTCAATCATCTCTGAATCCAATCCAGACTGTATATACGACTGTCACTATGACGGTTGCTGCACCTCCAGTCCCTCCCACCACTCTGCACGAGAATGGTCCCGTTCATACTCACGGCCCTGTCAATCCCATGACTCTGCCTCGCTTCCATCCTATCGCCATGAATCCCAATCAGCATATGCCCCCGGATCCTGCCATGCAACATCACTTTCGTCCGTATCCTCCTCCCCCGCCGCCGCAGCAACATCCTCACCCCCCTCCTCATCCGGCGCAGGAACCAGGCCTGCACCCGTCTCATATAGAGCACATTGAAGCCCGTTTGAGGCAATTGGAAAATGAAGAGGCGGCACGTATGGCAACGAGGAGCCAACTGCTTGCTATTCGAAAGCGCGAGGATGAGGATTTTCGTCGCATGACGGAGAATGCAGAGGCCGAGGAAGAGGTATTCACTTCTGAATTTGGATCCAAAGAGTAAAAAAAGACTGACAGACGTAGGACCTCCGGAGACAACGGAAACGACTCAAGAGAGAATCCATGGGCATTGGAGTAAATGGATCAATGGATTCGCCGCCTCTGCGGCCAACACCTCCGCGTCGATTGTCTGAGACAAATGCTGCGACGACACTGGCGTTTTTTAAGCAGCAGACGCCTCCCGATCCTCGTCCACTTCCTACTCCTCCGTCCCAAGCTCCACCGCACCATCACGCTCATCCTCATGCACACCCAGCGCACCCGCATCAACATCAGCACCAGCACCCGCCGCAACCTCACCCTCACGCTCACGCACATTCGCATCCGCATCCGCATGCTCACCCGCACCATGTTCAAGTCCATCCTGCTGCACCACCGGCTGCATCTCTACCGCCTCAGCCCCATCATCCGGCCCCCTTTGATCCATCAAGTGGCTCCATCCGTAAAAAGCAGAAGTATACGATCAAAAACGTTGAAGCCTGGGGCGAACGTCATGGACGTCCCGCAGCCCATGACCCCTCCGGCCGTTCACTGTGGAAACGTCCCTCAGATGGAAACCTGGTCTACCTGACGTGCCCTATCCCCGGATGCGGGAAAGCGGACTTTGTTACACTGCATGGCTTCATGTGTCACCTGACTAAGAAGCACAAAGACCGTACTTTAGGAAGCCAGTCTCGAGCCTTGGAGGTTTGTGGTGTAGTCTATGACCCGAATGCTCCCCTGCCCCCTGTCCGGACGGTGCAGCGGGCCTCTACAGAAGAAAGCAGGTTGGAATCAAACCAGGCAGACGGGGATGGATACCCGCAGGAAATGGAATATTCGACAGGCTCTGATGAGGAAGAGGATCAAGACACGTATGCGGTTAAATCAGAAGCCACAGATAATGCGGAGCAGCAGACACGGATAGAACAGTCTACCCCCGCATTGCCCCCCGCGGCACCATCTAATACGAACGGGTCGATCAAGCAGTCGATTTCGTCTATTATTGATAATCCTGAATCGATGGCACTACCGCAATCTAGCGAGACGCCAGCATCTGCTTCCCAGGAGCAGACCACACCAGTCAGAGAGAAGGTCGAACCGACCGAGCCTTCTTCAGACCGAGAACCGAGTGAAACCAAAGAAGCCGAGGTAAAAACTGAGGCAAAATAATAATGTCTTCTCTTGGATATATGCCGCATTGCAGATTTATAATACCCGGTTTTGTACATTTGGGTGGATTTTGTATGTTTAATAGTAATGTCTCAATGAGCTTGTTGATAGACGGAGGCAGTTTGTTTTGCATAATTTTGTCATCTACTTGCACATTCAGCTTAACATATTTATGAACCGATTTATCTAGATAACAGAGCTATGCATCATCCCTGAGAACTAGTAAATGAAGCATATACCCGGTTCCACCCTTTAATCTCTCCCCCAGAATCTCATCACTCAACCTCCAGACCCAGAATATCTTGAGTGTTTCTTCCAACCACGCCTCGAATACATCCGGAGTGCGCTGTTTTTGGGCGATTATGCAGATCGTAGGATTCTTCCCCCTCTCGTCAGCAGCTTTCTCAGGATGATATGCAGGCCGTAAACGACAGATATCCGCGCAGGTCCGAACAAAGGGCACGATGAGGGCTTCGTTGTAGATGCAATCGCATGAAAGAAGCAGGTCGAAGCCATTATCCTCCTCATCGTCGTTTTCGGATGCTATACCGACACTCTTCTTCAATAAATCCGGTGCATCTAGTTCCCAATCTAGCGAGGTAAACGAGATGTTCGACTCGTCAGACTGTGCCTGCTTTGACGCTCCCTTCTTCTTTCCACTTTTTCCTTTCGAGCCCCCGGACTTCTGCTTATACACAATGCTTTTATTCTCCTCAAGATTCTCCCTCAACAACCGATGCACATATTCCTGATCCGTAGCAACATAATGCTGCACCAAAGGCCCTAAAGAAAGCGCCACAAGCCCCGCTATCCCACACCCAAGCTCAACAACCGTCTTCCCCACAGCCGGTTGCAATGGTGAATCAAGATGCGTCCAGAGCGGATTCGAAGTAAGCCCCGAGATCCATTCCGCAAAAAGTGGTGTTATCTTCCACAAAACCGCACCAGTAGTACCACCCGCCCTCGATGACGAAAGTAACGAAGGCGACTGCTGGATGGTATACTCGTTCCCGTGGATGGTGACCTCGAGGGAGTGCGCGCGAGAGTCAACAAAGCCTAGATTGCTGGTTGGGATTTCTTGGGCGAATAGGAGGAAGGATTCTGTTGGGTTTTGTTTTCTTTCATCAGACGTGTATCCATTGGAAAACTAGGAAGCTAGGAGGCGTTGTGGTGTGTTGTCTTTGATTGTCTGAATACGCTATTTACGGGTGATGTACGTACCCTCTTCGGTGTCCTCGACCGGGTGGCCGAGGGATGAGAGGAATTCGTTCATGTTCTTTATGGCTTAGGGTTGTATTGGATAGTTGTGTTATGCCACCAAAGTGTGTTATTCTCCATAGGGGTGAAAATTGATAAACTACAGACGCTGTGATTGGATTAATATAGTGGATTACAGGAGAGCACGTGACCCACTATATTTTGCCCAAACGGACTGAAACAATGCAGAACAGAGTGGAACGAGCTATCAGAATGCATCTTGACTCTATTTACAATTCAGTCAATATATCTAATCTGCTATGCGACTACGCTGTAGAGTTAAAGCAAATAGGGTCAGGGTTGTTGGGCGAAAATCCCAACAAAACGTTACTAGTTCAGGACAGCCACTGAGGTTACCGCATGCGTTTTGTGCCTGAGGTCTTTGTCTGATGCAGCTTGTAATTGTATAATCTAGCTGCGTAGGAATAGGGGGGAGGTGATGGAAAGAGTATATACTCTGCATATAGTGCAGATAATAAAGAGCAATTTGGAATATAAATATCAATTGTAGGTATCCATACGTACAAACATCGAGCTCCAGTTGTGTTAAATTAAAGCTCGGCAAATTGCGTCAGTGGTCAATTCTCTACGGCAGCCCAGCCACCGGCACTGATCTCATTGCGCTGACAGTCCAGCTTTCGGCGGCGCATCGCTCAGCCAGTGTCTTTCTCCCCTCTTGATCTTCCAACTCTATTCCTTTTCTTTATATTGCTCCGCCATTCTCCTCTCTATTATTTTTTCTTCTTTCTTTCTGTTTCTCGGAGGGAATTATACCACAGCGGTCCATTTTTGTTATTTTGCTGGATCGCAAAATTGATCGAAGGTATGACGACGACGACGACTGATTTCATACATAGCCGGTCATTCTGCGCTGGCACCAGTCGCTATTTACTCGTCTCGTATCTAAATATTTGCTGACCATTTTTCTGTTTCTTCAGTTTCCTTAAGATACCCCGTTTTAATCATCCCATAAACCGCCACAATGTCCAAAACAGATATTAATCTCCAACCCAAGATGGCTAAGAAGCCTCCGTTCTCTGTTGAGGTCCCCGGCGCCGAACCCGTCCAAGGCGAGACCAAGCCCCGTCGTCACCTCCGCTCCAAAGACGGTCTGATCCTTCGTCCTGCCCCAGATGTTGGCACCACCTACGACGTCTTCAGACGCTCCGCGCGGCTGTTCGGAAACGCAAAGGCCGTGGGTACCCGGAAGCTGATCAAGACGCACATCGAGAACAAGAAGGTGAAGAAAGTCATTGACGGGGTTGAGCAGGAGGTGGATAAGAAGTGGACGTATTTCGAGATGAGCGGGTACCAGTACAAGAGCTTTGTGGAGTATGAGCAGTTGGCGCTGCAGTTGGGTGCTGGGTTACGGAAGTTGGGATTGGAGAAGGATGGTAAGATTCATCTTTATGGTGCTACTAGGTGAGTTTATTACCCACTACCAGGATGTAGAGAGGTGCTAATTGAGTAGTGCAAACTGGTTAGCCATGTCTCACGGTGCCGCGTCGCAGTCGGTTACTATTGTCACCGCTTATGATACCCTGGGCGAAGAAGGATTGAAGCATTCGCTCAAGCAAACCTCCAGTACTGCCATTTTCCTCGATCCCGTCTTGATTCCCTCGCTTCACAACGTTCTCAACGATGTCAAGTCGATCAAGCATGTTATCTACAACACCGACCAGGAGCCCAAGCAGGAGGACTTGGACAAACTCAAGTCCGATTTCGACTACCTTAACATCATGAGCTTCGAGGACTTGCGGAAGTCTGGCGAGGAGAACCTGGTCGATCCTGTCCCGCCGGCGTCGGAGCACCTTTGCTGTATCATGTACACCTCTGGATCGACCGGTCCGCCAAAGGGCGTTCCTTTGACGCACGCCAATGTCATTGCTGCCAGTGAGTCTCACCCCTTTCGCTGATCGCGCTAAAGAATGCTAACGATGATAGCCGCCGGTGTCAACGAGATTGTTGGCGATTATATCGGCCCATCCGACACTTTGCTCACGTACCTCCCGCAAGCCCATATCCTCGAGTTTATGTTCGAAAACCTGTGTCTGTTCTGGGGTGGTACCATGGGATACGGTAACCCGCGTACGTTGTCCGAAGGCTCGATGCGCAACTGCAAGGGCGACATCAAGGAGCTCAAGCCGACGATTCTTGTCGGTGTTCCCGCCGTGTGGGAGACGGTGAAGAAGGGTGTGTTGGGCCAGTTGAACAAGAACAGCTTTTTGGTCAAGAGTCTTTTCTGGGGCGCCATGTCCGCCAAGAACTTCTTGCTGTCGACTGGACTCCCTGGTTCCGGTTTTGGAACATGGTTTTTGGACAACATGATCTTCAAGAAGCTTAAGGAAGCCACTGGTGGTCGTCTACGGATTGTCATGAACGGTGGTGGCCCGATCTCCAAGGACACTCAGCAGTTCTTATCTATGGCTATTGCGCCGATGATTAGCGGATACGGTCTGACGGAAACGTCTGCCATGGGCGCTCTCAACGACCCGATGGCCTGGAACCCCAACGCTCTCGGTGAAATCCCCGCGTCGGTGGAGGTTAAGCTGGTCGATTTCCCTGACGCCGGATACCTCACCAAGAACAACCCTCCACAAGGAGAGATCTTCATTCGCGGCGGTAGTGTGACATCACACTACTGGGAGAATGAAGAAGAGACCAAGTCCGCATTCGCTGAAGGTGGCTGGTTCATGACCGGCGACATTGGCGAGTTCGACAAGTACGGCCACCTGCGGATCATCGACAGGAAAAAGAACCTGGTTAAGACGCTGAACGGCGAATACATTGCCCTTGAGAAGCTCGAATCTGTGTACCGCTCGTCGCCTATCGTCGGTAACATTTGCGTCTACGCTGCCGAGGACCAGGCGCAGCCGATCGCCATCATCGTGCCTGTCGAAGCTGCCTTGAAGAAGGTGGCTGAAGAGAGCAAGGTCAGCGGTGAAGCGACCTTGGAGTCGCTTGTTCAGAACGAGGACCTCAAGTCTGCTGTGTTGAAGCAGTTACAGAACACTGGTCGGACCCTTGGACTTAAGGGTATTGAGATTATCAGTGGTGTTGTGTTGTCGGATGAGGAGTGGACTCCTCAGAATGTAAGTCCTTTACCTCTTCCCTTATTTTCGTCTCTCAATACTAACTCTGGTAGGGCTACATGACTGCTGCCCAGAAGTTGCAGCGCAAGAAGATCCTCAACCGACACCAGGATGACGTCAACAAGGCATACGGCAAGAAATAATGTGTAGTTAGATGCTTACGCTTACGCTTATCTACTTGCTTTTGTTTGTTAGTTAGTACCCTGTTAGTATACCAGTTAGTTATGCAGTTTTGATGGACGACTTGACCGTACCTCTACCCAAACAGTAAACGCACTAACTAACCCAATTAGTAAACTCCGCCAAGCCCATCTTATCGCATCCATCTCCAAATCTCCATCATCGCCTCCGAACTTCTCTAGAAAATCCACCAAAAATGTCCCTCTGGCAGTACGTCCCCCCCCCAAATTTTTAACCCTCGATCAAATCATCACTAACACAATGATGATGAAATAGATCATACCGCTCCCTAGCCCCCCGCACACGCGCACTTTTCGGGATAGGTCTGGTCGCCTGGGCCTCCGTGGGCCTATGGACGACACCGCAGGTCGAGGGGGCGCTGGGAATGACGGCTAGTGAGAAGGAGAAGGAGGAGCTGGAGAGGAAGATGGCGGTTAGGGTGGAGAGGGTTGACAGGGGGTAGTTTGGCATCGAGATGGAGGGGGATATGTGATACCCAGGTACGGATGGATGGAATATGGATAGAAGACACCGGATGTTGGGGCATTGTAATTGGTCAATTGGGTTGATTGATTAATTGAATCAATTTTTTTTTTTTTTTTTTATATATGCGTTCTTCAATGAGATCACAATTTTTCTGGACGGGATTATTCAGGCAATTCTGCAAGTTATTTCAAAGTGAGACCATTACATTGCCCATTGCCAAGATGAACGACACAAACACGAGATTCCTGAAAGATGATTTGGTACGTGCTACCTTGATCTGGTCGACAAATGACCGCAGAATGCCAGTTTGGACAAGCGATGTTGGGTGTTGGTCATCGTGGTATTCATTTCGCCGGCTGGCCTATATTATGCTGCTGCCATTGACCCATGCGATGGTTCAGACTGCGCGAACTTATGAGGACATGGTGAACTGCGCGAAACACTTACCACCACCCAGCGGACGTGACGAGGCAATAGAGATAGAGCATAGAACCCTGAGAGTCTTAGAAGATAAATGCAGTTGGCAACTATCATCTGAAAGTACACCTGCGCTTTCCGCGATTGTTGATGGTGGAGAGGGTTAGGGTGTTAGTTGGATAGTTTCTTTCTACGTTACTGATTGTCGGTTTGGCAGATACGCAGTCCGTGCAGAGTACGGATCTAGCAGATAATGATAACGAAGTAAGATCAAGCAATTAAGCACACCATCTGATAAAGAATGAACTATAGCTAATAGTATCATAGATAGGTATCATAGATAGGAACATTGAAAATGGACCGTAACAAACCCCGACGCACCCTTAACCCATCCTAAACCCGAGGCCGAGATCTGGGCTGCGGCCAAATCGCCCAAAAATGCTATGATATACAATACATAGCACATTATACATCCTGCAGCCACTAGCTACCTATGCACATAATATGAGTGGCTTGTTTTGCTTGCTTTTCTGCTGTGCTACGTTGGCAGCGTCATAACCAGATTCTGGTTTCCAGATCTAGATTCCGACGTCGATTCTGGATTTAGTTTAGGTCATGCGTGACTGTACCGTGCCGGATGCGTGGCTGGGATCTGGACAGGGACAGGGACAGGGGCAGGGGCAGGGATCGGGTGGGATAGAATTGGTTACTTTTGTATTGATTCTAATGTGCATGCTGC
The DNA here is from genome assembly GCF_000600275.1 of Aspergillus ruber CBS 135680. Taxonomy (NCBI): domain Eukaryota; kingdom Fungi; phylum Ascomycota; class Eurotiomycetes; order Eurotiales; family Aspergillaceae; genus Aspergillus; species Aspergillus ruber. The sequence goes on along the minus strand of NW_024467307.1, from coordinate 352,968 downwards.
GATCTACATAGTGCAGGGGTATGAATGGAAACAAGTGTTATTTCAGGGCGGGTAGAAAAAGCAAGCTTCTCTCTCCGTTTGTTGCTTTGAATGATCATCGGATTAAGACCAATCATCTTCGAATAACGAAATGTGTCCATATATGCGAACTTCGTCTCCGAATACGTGCTATCCAAAGATAAACTGAGCGTGAGTGAGCAGCTAACCGCTCTCCATTCCTCATTGGAATGAATTTTTCGTCCATCAACTTCGTGGCTATTGGCTAGCGAACTGTCGCCGCTCAATAGCGGCCTCTCATTTTTCAGCAATTTTTCGAACTCGCCAGAGAAAGAAACAAGCAACTTCAAATTAATGACACAGCTGAGTGAGCCCCATGTAGATCAATTAATTGCATAGTCTGGCCTGTGTAAAATCCGTTTCTTGGAATGACTGACTCGCCTCTGGGATTTGACCTTCTCTGGTCTTCTGTAGAGACACGCCTGACGGCTCTGTTGATTGCAATTGAGGGTCATATTTGTCACGCACGCTTTGCATGATATTCCTTATATTGCAAAGCCCTGAGCATCTCCCTTGCATCGCGCTTTGTGGTTTCGTGACTGATAACCAATAAGACTCCATGGGCAATCACTTTACGATCGATGCCATTGTGGCTTGGAACAGGCAAACGTTCCTCAACCAAGAGGATGGAACGTTAGCCTGTGGCATGTAGCCACGAGCAAATTTCTAGAAAATGAGTAGTGTCGACATTTAACCTCCCCTTGTATCCATTTGAGCCACTCGATTTTCAATAACTCGGAGCTCTGCTGATTATTCAATTGATTCGAGAATGACGAAATGGATAGCGTCCTTGATACTATCGACTAAACGGTGGGATCCAGATAGCATTTTCTTCATGAATGTAGGGATGGACGTACAGTACGGGGGTGACTGGGGTGGTCGAGCGACAGAAATGTCGTACTGACGGGTATCTGACTGCGTCGATGCAGATTTCGGCTCTGGAGAGGCTTATCAAACAGTCTGTAAATGAAGCAGCTTATTCACCGGATCTTGCATATTCTCAATGACTAATACATTTCTGACAAGTCAGCCTCCCTCGTTCAGCTTGGAGAAACAGACCGGCCATTCTCTTGCTCAAATTTCTCAAGCTGGCCGAGGAAATGGCTGGCTATATATCTCATAAACCCTCTGAGTGGTGTGCTGGTATAGGGATCTATTCGAGGAACAAATCAGTGCCTGCAGAGCCAAGTTTCATGATTTGCTAGTCGAGACAATACGTATTAGCATTTACAAATTTTTTTTTTTTTTTTTTTTTTTTTCGAAAATCTGGAGAAACTGCAGATCCTCCAAGTCATACTCACATTGTCTTAAACAGTTCATAGTCAGTCCCAGAACTGTAGCAGAAGCCCCAGTCACAACCTAGACCCTCCGAGTACCTCTTGATAATTACCAACATACCTGTTGGATGATCTAAAGTACATTGCAAGAAGCACTCCTAATTTGGAGTATTCCACCGGTTGTCTGGTTCGGTAGCTTGAAGCACTTTGTTTCCAGAGCGGCAGTGAAGGTGCTCGACTCCCTGTTTGCGTTGGGTCCATTTGCGCACACTGTCCTCGGGAAATCCTTGAAGATCTTTTGACGGGTTGGGTATTCCTGTGTTTATCCCATTATCTTGGCCCTAATGCTTTGTAAATAAACGAATACAGTGTTCTCTCATCTGACCAGCTCATGGTTTCCACCCAGTAGTTTTATAGTCAGACGATGAATTCTGCTATATAATGTTGAGCCGCTATTCCGCACTGAGATTGCGGGATTCATGTTGCCCTGGATAATCATTTTGTGATAACCGATCTGCAATTGCGAGAAAACTGTATCCCGAAGCTAACGCCATATAGATTCTCAAATCCAGTCACCATCCCATGTGGCTCTAGATTCTGGTGTCCAATCAGTATCGTATCGATAAAGAATCCACGCCGTGTGTCAACTTGTTCCTAGCCTGGAAACAGCTGGGCTAGTTTAAGCAAGAGTAGCAGATGGCTAGCCTGCGCCTGTGCCGACTTAAGCGTTACAAGGCATGTCTCCTGTTATATCGTGAAGTTAAACATTTTAGCCATTTGTATGAACTTCGTATCTTGCATTCCATTCAAATTCGTAAGCGGACGTTTGCCTTTCTTTGTTTCAATTTCTCTGTCATCCGGGATGATTTAGTAAGGACAATGTGTCTGTCAAAAGTCGCATTATTTTGTTTGGTCTAGGATCTTCCTGTGTCGAATTGCTTCTGACGGATAGGAGAGAAATCATAATGAAAGCATTGTATGGTCTCAAACAGTTCATTACGGAGTGGAGTATATATGGTAATTGAAAGGAATACCATCTGGATTAGATGGGAGGAAGGTGGGAGAACGTGAGGTGGAGGATGGCGGGGCCAAAGAATGTATAGGCTAGTATAGGAAGCATTCGATCCAATTACATTCACATACGCCTCTATTCACTACAAGGCAGAGAAGTTCGTAAACATTAAACAATCATATCCATTCTGGACTCAATGCAAATAAAAATAATACTATACAAGCACTGAAAAAGAGAAAAAAAAAAACATAACCCAGGGGGAATTTCATGACATAAGGGGGGAATAAAAACGAAACGACAAGATGCCACCGAACGAAACACGAAAAAGAAAGAGACATTATTGAAGTGCAAGAGACACTAAGTGCATAACTCTTGCGACCCCTGCACCGAATCAAACCGTCCAAACGAATTATCAGTAAACGCATTAAACCCACCACCATTACTATTACCCACAGCCGGCTGCGAGGGAACCCGTGGTGGATTGCGAATAAACGAACCCTCAGCCGTCTCATTTGGCATCATGGCAACCATCGACGCAACGCTATCCGGGAAGCTGCCAGGGCTTGTTACGCCGACTTCCTCCTCCTTGGAGAGCGTGTCGTATTCAAAGGATGGTAGTTGGTTGCGGAAGGCGAGCGTTGTTTCATTCTCACTTCCCTCGGTGCCGTGAATGCCCATGGTACGTTTTCGGTCCTGCGGTAATTCAACCATGACGAAGGAGTTGTCGTAGGAGTCCATGCTCGAGGTGGCTTTGATGTCCATGGGATCCAAGGTGTCGTTGAGGATACCCACGTCGAGGGTACATGTCGATGAGGACGACGAGGCGTGTGGGCTATGGTCACTTAAGGGAGATTGTTCGGGTTTGATATGCTGATGGTAATCCGTCCGACCATAACGTCCTGACGAGGCAGGTTCGTACCCCATCATTTGGAAACGGCCTGGATAGCCAGGAGGCAGCATGCCGCCATTCTCGCCCGAGCCTCCAACACCCCCGTCCGGGTCCATGCTGCTCTGGCTATCCCTTCGGTGTTCTCGATAGTGGCCAGGGGACCGGCCGCGGACCACCATCGGGTGGGACAACCGCCGGGCGATTTTGATCCACTCGTCGCCGGGCTTGCCGCCAATTGGGCGCTCGATTTCGGCATAGAGGTCCACGACCAGGTTGTAGAACTGCTGGGTTGCCCGGCGTTTGCCGTTGTTGGCCGTGGCTTTTGCGAACTGGATCCGTTCAAACGTGCATTGCGTCGGGGGATTTCCTGAGTGTGAAGCACTGACGTAGGACGACGAACCATAATCATAAAGCCCTGCTGATTGCGATGCCATCCCGTAGCCATGTTGACCGCCATTTGTACCAGCAGGACTATGGCCGTAGCTCAACGGCGGGGGGCAAGGCTGTACTGGGAGTATTCCAGGGGGTCGCTCTGACTGCTTGTCTCGTTTCGGACTGTGCTGCACTAGTTCACGAGGCTCGTCAGGTTTCGAGTCAACGGTGGCCGAGAGCGACATGGCGAAGCTGCGGATCTGTTGGGCGCCATGATTCTCGGTTTTCACCCAAAAGGGACCCGAATTGCACGGGCTTAATGAAAACGAGCACGTAACGGCCAGATAGTTACGACGATAACATGTCCATTTCTCCCCGTCAAGGAAGAACTTCTTGCTGGGAATATTCGCCCTGATTTCCGGCTTGATCGTCTGCCCACTCTTCATGTTACCGACCCACACATGATGAAGAACGTTAGTTTCACTGCTCCACGGAGGTGATTCGGTGTCTCTGTATCGGTGCATTGAGTCCAAGTATAGATTCGACTGGCCCATAATCGCATTCTCGTAGCCTCGCGGAGAGCTGGTAAACCCTGGTAGTGATGGAAGTTGGCCGCGCTGGAGGTAGGGCCCGGGCCCGGGGAAGTTATCCGTTCTCCAATTTGCGGGAACGTGCTGAGTGGCTGGAGGTTGACTAAGACTTAATTTCAACGGTCAGTGGTAAGTTATCCAAAGCCAGGATCAAGAGTCTTACAGAGAAGGCATCCGGTGGGTACCAAAATTTGACATTCTGTCATATGATAAAGCTGGAGAGGGGGAGTAGATGGAGTTGGGGGTAGGGGAGTAGGATGTTGAAGAGAAAGCTTCTGCAAACTATTAGCATGAGCGATGATCAAAGCAAAAACGAGTCCACATACCCGAGCAGGTATCGCCAGGGCTCATCAGCATGGAAGGAGAGGTTGTAAATCTGTCCCATCTTGTCAGCAACTCACAGCTGAAGTGCAACTAAACGCGGTATGGGCGGTTCGGCTTCTTTTTCTTTTTCTTTTTTTCCCTTTCCTTTTCATGGCTGTAGCTTGATGTAGACCATGCATGCACTAGTGATTTCGAGATCTGACACCGGGGCCGTCGGATCGCATGGGAACAGAGACACTCGGGTAGCCCAAATCAAAAGGGGACAGACTTACGAGACATCTTGCATGGAAGCAGTAGCTTGTGCGTTGTATCGCAAGCCGTTAGAGACGGGTTGAGCCAGGGGATGACCCAACGTGTTGACTCTGCGATTGTGGTCGTCCTCTTCCACAGGAAACCCGGACGAGCCGGTGAAGGACCGGTGAGATGAGTAGTCACTATCAGTGGTGACGGGGTAATCCAACGAGAAGGGTGGTTGTAAGAGACCTGCTAGAAGCAGCAAGAGATTGGTTAGTATCCGAGGCTATTTTTCTTTGAAGCGCTGCGAATGAAAGACAAGGACACGGGGACGAGGCTTGAAAGAGCAAACAAACAAAAGGACTCTCTCAGGCCAATACCCCTGTCCGAATCCAATCAACGCTGCATGGTGGAATGGCCGGAACGCCGAAAGGCAAGGCAAACATTGAGAAAAAGAAAAAAAAAAAAAGAAAAAAAGAAATGAAGGACCAACGTCAGACTCAGAATCCGAGATCAGTTGTCGGTGTTCAATGACAACACAACAAGGCAGAAATGCAAGGAGCGACGGAATAACGGTCAACTTACAATGATTCATTGCAGGTATTGGCTTTGTTTCTTTTTCTTATCGAGAAAGGGTTCAGATGGATTGCTGACTCTGATAAACTCCGGGCAGGTACTTTCGCGACGGGCCGGAGGCACCACGACAATTCTTTGTTCAATCGATATACTGGTTATTCGAAATTGTCGGCTTGAATAATCGACGGAATCAACGGCTCGAGCAACGATGAGTGGAAGCAAGCATCAATACTGGATTGACTGAGGGAAGCGTTAGTTAGGGTCAGAGCAAGAGAGGAGCCAAGTATGGAATAAAGACCAAGGCCTGACAAGAGAAATAAAAAGAGAAGAAGATAAAGGACATGGCAGTGTTCTAAAGAACGAGCAAGTGACGGTCTCAAGGTTAAATATGGCCAGAGTGTGCGCGAGGTCTGATATCACGCCGGAGCAAGTTGTCATGCGTCGGAATCTTCGAAACACGCACGAATTGTCCACCTAGGATAAGGGAAACAAGAAAAAAGGAGACAGAAGACGAGAAGAAGGACAGCATCACTTACACTCAGACCCAGCGCTGGTTGCTGGAATGGACAGCGGATCTTGCAGTGCAGCAGCGGAGGTGCTTTCCTGCAAGCTGGACTGGGGAATCGGTGTCTTTTCTCAATGATCTTTCGAATCCTTTTATAAGACCAGTCGATGATGGAGAAGAAGAAGACGAAGAGAAGAGTGATAGTTGCCTTCATCCTTATAAAATAGAAGGAAATCCTTAATGCAAAATTAAAAAAAAAAAAATTCATCCCATGGAAAATGGAAATTCGGAAACAAAAATAAAAATAAAATCGGATATAATAATAATATTAAAAAAACAATCCCAGTAACAGATCCATGCCCTTTTCTGCAGCCAATCTCTGGCTCATCATCATCTCCAGTTGCCGCATCGGGACCGGAGTTCTATCATGACTCTTCCCTCCTTTCTCTCTGCCTCTGCCTTTCTCCCTCTCTGTATCTGCTGGTATGATTCCAAAACCAACCAAGGATGACCAGTTGGAAAAGGTGGTAGCAGTAGTAGCTTGCACCAATCATGACCCCCCCCCTCTCCCGTATTGTCTCTTTGTCTGATCTCTTTCTTGCTCGGTTCTCCTCTTTAACAGGCCCAGTCCTGTCATTTTACTCCTTTGGTAAGGTCAGCTCTAGAAACTCGACGGGCGAATGCAGGACACGAGGGCGCTAAGGCAGGCGATCCGGTTCATTCTGCTGTATTTAATACATACGTACATGGCCGGATATACTCACCGCAGCCTTTTCTATACAGTATCTTACAGCTTCCAGAAAAGAATAGGAGCTGAATGGAAGAGAGAAAAAACAAGGAAAAAGGATCGGCCGAGCGCAGCCAGGCTGTCCATACAGGCAGGACTGCGTACTAGTCGGGCCAGATGCATATTCAAAGCTCGGTCTGACTGTACTGATTGGTGATCCCTCCACTTCCCCTCCCCCCTCCTTCTGGGTGCCCGGGATCAGATGTCGTGCATTGCAAATCCTGTCGGCGAAAGAAGTAACCTTGGGCCAGGATAGTAGTAGAGAGACGTTGTTGTCAGTTGCGGATCGGCCGAGCAGGGATCGAAGAAGTTAATTCGGGTGGATACAGAGCACGTGCATCGCAGCAGCCTCAGTTACTGTCAGTGTATGTGTATGTGTATGTGTACATAATAGTGGCGGCAGTGGTTGTGGTGGTGTGTGCACCTTAGATTAGAATCTGCATCGTGCTCTAGTACTGGTATACCCCAGAGCGTTAATAGTCCAGATCAGTCTTTATACAATAAACTTTGCTGAATAAAGAAGCTCCACTCTGCTGTTGCCTTTTCAGGATGATTCTCTACTCATTCCCACACTACACTACACTATTCTACTCCGTAGAGCAGTGTTCTCATGGTTCACGTGTCTACTCCCTGTCCCTCATGAAATCTGCATTCGGCCGTAGGCCTCACCAGCCATGCAGAATGCAAAATGCAAAATGCAAAATGCAATGAATAAATAGGATTTCAATCCCGACTAGTGGGAAATCTTGCCCGAAATCTAGGAACAAAATGATCCGCACCGGCGCGCGCAGGCAGACTCATTTTGATCCTTGTCATACATGATTTATTACTGGTCCCATGCGCATTTGCATAATATGACTGGCTGGCTGTCCGGGTGTGACCATCCTTTGGAATCGGGACTTACTGTCTCAGAACCTAAAGATGCTTCTTTGGGTTTAGTCTCGTATACAGTCCTTACTGTTCGTACTTTGTGATTTGAGATTTGATTCCATACCATACAGTACTTACAGCACTTACAGCAAAGCGGAATGTAACCTCGGACATGCGTCCCCTATCCCCGTCGGTTGTGCATTGCCGATGAGCCGTTGGATGTCGTCGCGAGTTGACCAGCTATGAGCGCGTGTGGAATCAGCTGAAACGAGAATAGGTTGCAATCGCCTCCCAAGAAGCTTTCCGGCGCCTCGTACATTGTGCCGGACCGTTTCCATGTGTTACCGCCAGCTCACGAGAAATCCCCGGAATGCCTGGCTCTTGCCAACGAAGAGTGGCCCGATGACCTGGGGCAGTTTGAAAGAGAGAATATTCATTGTGGCAAAACAATGCTTTTATCATTCGAACCGGTAACATTGACACGGGATCAATCATTATCAACAATGCATACACACGAAGAGAAGCCGTTTCACCCTGTCCATTTTTCCTCCCGATCGTCGTCAACCCAAATAAAAAACACTCTAAGTACGTTTGGCGAATTCCACGCGGAGAATCAAGTGGCGGTAACCGACTGTTCCAGTTAGCTCCTGCCATAATATTCACAGTAACATGGGAAAACCTACAGCCATCCATCTTCTCGCACGCACGCGCCGCATCGTCCCGGTCTGCGAAACTGATGAAAGCAAAACCCTTGGCCCGCTGTGTCTCGCGGTCCCGCGCCAGGAACACTCTCGTCACGCGACCGAAACGCTCGAACAGATCCCGCAACTCCTGCTCTTCGGCCAACTCGCTGACCTGTACACAGTCAATATTATTCCGTCGTAGTAAAGAAGGGAAGGTACATACGTTTGTAACCCGCAGCGTAGCCAAATCGTCCTTCTCGTACTTGCCAGCCATCTTCTCGCCGCCAGCAGCAGCCCCCTTCCGCAGATGAGGAGGCACATAGCTGCCCCCAGTAGCACCAAGTCCACCGGCCGCAGGCTCCTCGGCCCCCGCATCTCCACCAGCACCAGGCTCTTCGATAGGCGCCATGGTATCCTTGAACGGACACCTTGCCGTAAAATGTTCGCCGCTGCAAATCCGACACTTGACCTTCTTGTCCTTGAGCTGATCCTTCATGCTGCCCTTCTCGCCACCGGTCTTCTCCTCCTCCGCAGCCTGCACCTTCCAGTTCACGCTCGGTCGGAAAACAATGTTCTCGCCCACGGAGGTTGTTTCAAACGAGGGTCCCGTTGCGTGGCCCTTTTCCAGGCCGAACTTGGACCACGATCGGCGCTCTGCGACTTGAGGGTTGACTTGCTCGCGGACAACGGTCGTTTTGATGCGTCGCGTCACTTTCACTTTCTTGTTGTCATCGTTGAATCGGTACGACACCACCGTCTTTGTGCCGTCTTTGTTCGTTGTCACTTGCTGCGGTGGGAGCGCCGAGGGGTCATCGAACTCCTCGTCGTCAGCCCAGTCAGCACGGCTAAAGTTTCAGTCAGAATAAAATCAAAAGTTTATAGATAATTCCCCCGGAAATATGCTCACTTTGCAGGTCGAGACATTGTGTTGTCGTTGTTGTTCTGTGCCTGTTTGTTGCTTGAATTTCTTTCGAAAGGCAAATCCCGTTGTGGATTTCGCCCGCCGCGAACTGTGGCGGCACTGTGGCTAGTGAGTCACGTGAATCGCCGTGCCCGAACTACTTTCTGACGTGAGATTTTTACCCTTCCTATTATTCTTCTCTTAAAAAGTTCATTCAAGCAAGTATATAAAATATATAGTCTTGGTATATAGCATGAACCTGGATGCCTTGGGGAATAATCCGTCATGAGCATCTCAAACAAACTCTTCCAATCCTGCTATATAGTATGACCCAAAATTTTAATTTCATCAAAAGTTATTAGCAAATTAGACATTAAGCAATCACCACTTTCCACCAGTCCAACAGGCTTTGTGAAACTCAAGCATAGTCGACCTTCACGCTGCCATGGTCGATGTCATTGTACCAAAGACTGTACTCACAGTGAGCAGAGAAGTAGGCTGCGCGTATTTCATAGACGACTCTGTAGTAGTCAAGGCCATCATAGCCACAGCAAATTTGGACACTATCCTTTTCAATATTGTCTAAGGGTGGCTCCAAGGTCGCGTGTTCTTTGATATCTGGATGGCGAGCCCCAGTAAGCAAGCATTTTTTACCTGGTTGGAGATGCCAAGTACTTACTGTCATTCCAATACTCAGGTGCATTCTCTCCTGCTGGGGTATCCAGTTCATACAGGGTTGTGTGTATGCTTTCGTATGTCCCCTCCTCCACGTGTTGGTGTTGATGGACTCTGTTTTTTATGGGATGCCCCTCTCTAATGACATCGCCCTGGTTTTATTAGCATATCATTGTAGTATCAGTAGAAGTGAATCCTACAGTCTCCTACCTTTTGAATAAGCCATTTCATCATATTAATTCTATAATGCCCATGGAAAGAGTCCCAGTATCTTGAACGGTCAGTTTAGTCACAAAGGCTTCGGCGTAACACTTACGTTCTTGTCTTATCGTGTATCCCCTCTATAAACCTCGTTCCAATATAAATTCCGTAGTGCTTTCTAGCAATCCGAGATTCAACCGAAGCTTGGGCAGCAGAAGGACAGACTTCGCCGAGGATTTTCATCAAAGCGCCCCTCACGACAGCAGTCCAACCATTGACCGGCGCCAGAACCTCGATATCGGGTGAGAAGTAATTATGGAGGTATTTGCGAAGGTAGGGGCTCTGGCCAAAACCACCAACAAGAAAGATTCCCTTTACTCTCTTCGACGATGTTTCCACCTGATTCTGGACAAGCTCATGCACATTCTGGAGAACTGGGTGGAAAATATCTTTCATTTCCTGCCCAGTGACACGAAGTCGGCCGCGGCGGACACTTGCTGCTTTGTTGTCTGCTATTCCTGGGACAGGGAAGTAGAAATCATCATCAACATTTCCACTGAATGTTCTCTTTGCGACAGTTTCAAAGCGCTGAAGTGCTTCTTCCCGCGTGTCGCTTTCCCAACCAGGACAAGAGGACAGCCGTTTCTCTAGAAGCTCTTCGAAACGCCTGTTGAGGAAAGTGCTCCCACAAAGCGCGCCAGTTCCGGGCGCCTCTTCCTTCAGACGCAAGCTTGGCATCAATTCGAGAATTGAAAAGGTTATCAAATCGACGGTTCCACCGCCAGCGTCACAGAGAACAATCGTATCGCCAACTTCCAACCCGTGAGGATTTGATTCTTGCAGGGCATGAATAGCAGCGGCCTCTGGTTCGGATATGATACGTAGCTGAGAAGCTTTGCCAAGCCCTGCTTCTTCTGCACAAGCAAATGTTGCTGCCTTCGCACTCTCAGGCCACATTGCTGGAACCGTGATAACGAAATCCAGAGCCATCCTTTTGAAAGCTCTTCCAATCTTTGATTCCAAGACTTTGACCATATGATCGCGTAAAGACCGGAGGTAGTCAGTGACTACATCTTCCTCAGAGGCATGATAGGGTGGCGGCGCACGACGGCTGTCCTTGTAGCTCAAAGACAAGCGAGAATTTATTCCGAGCTTCTCGTCGGGCGCGAGTCCAAGCTTGATCCACTGGATTCGTGGCATACTGTCGGGGATTTGAAAACCCCATCGACATACCGGTCCGGCATCATCATCTTCGTACGTGATCTCGCTTGGTACTTTGTCGCTCGTCATTCCTCCAAGAGAGGCGGAAGTGTCTTGTGGCCACTGATTGATAACATAGTGGACGTCCGGCTGTCTGCATTAGTCGCTGCAGATAGGACTAGAAATGTGAGGAGATTTTACATTTTTCGTTTGAGCCCACGCAACACCCGAAAACGTGGTGCCGAAATCGACGGCGACGACGATACTCATTGCTGGTGTTTCTAGTATTATACAGTAATATTTTAGCCCTGAGTTGACCCAGTTATATATATGAGAAACTTACCAAAATACAGCACCGTGTGTCTTATATGTCGCGCAGTAGTTCAAGAAGTATTGTCATTGAGATTTGTAGGATACAGTGGGTGAATGTTATTGAGAAGTTGAATCATATAGGTGAAAAACGGCACCTGTCAGGCAGCTGTCAATGTCGGCATCATAATAAGATTCCGAAAGAAAAAATTTTTCAAACCTAGGAGTCATTTACTAGACTCTAGTTCTACATGCCCACTTAATATTCTTCATCCATGATAAGAAGCTGGAAAAATGGCCCGAGGAAAAATGTCAATACCGTCTCAGAATGTGCAAGCCAACGCACCCAGCTCCCTTGCACAGCTTTCAGACGGCATAAGGCAGACAACTGGTAGCTTACAGCAAAACCATCGGTGTATGTTGCAAACCATCCCTCGAATTACTCATGAAATAGACCAAGAATGGCATAGGGTCACGCGGCACATCAACTGTTTGGAAGCGGAGCTTGATGAATGTCGTACCCAGATATTCAAATCTCTCCCGACTGATGGAATAAGTGACACATGTATCAGGGAGGAGTATTCATTTCTTCGAGAAAACCTTTCCAACTGGGTTGAAGGGTTCCCTGAAATCGACAGCTTCGCGTCTGTAATGAAGAAATACAAGATAAGACCCAGGGGCTCGCCAGCGTGGTTCCCAGAGGGACACTCTGCAGCACAGTTGGAAATTATGATATTAATCATATTTAACAGCCTTTGGTTGCGGGTATTTACGGTTCTGGTTTTCAGTGCATCTCCATCAGACCTGGGACTATTAGGTGGCCTTTACCATGGGATGCATCTCATGAAGCCAGAGAAAGGTTTGATATGCTACCTTGATAAAAGAGGGATTTGAGCTTTACACTGATGAATTCTTAAGACTTTGATACAATCTCCCTATGGAGGGCAGACACCCTGCGAGCATACACTTCTCATCAAAGTTTCGAGGAACAACTCCACACCAGTTGTTCCCAACTTACAAATGATATCTGTGCTTCTTTGAATGAGTTCTCCTTCGCTGAAAATGTTGATATGGTGCGTAAATTCAACAGGTTCATGGAGCAAATAGCGAAGCCGGCTGCAGGACTCGCCATTAAAATGAGTTGTTCTCCTGAGCAATACTATTGGGATTGGTACATTGGCAGCGAGTGGTACGCCAAAGCCGTTGTCAGGAAGAGCGACATGAGCAACTTCATCATAGTGGACGCCTTGACTCATCAAAATATTCGAATAGCGAAATTTAAAGACTTGCCGGATGGTGCGAAGATAGGTGACCTCCTCTTGGTCATGTATCCAGCCCTCTTCCGATGTGGAAAGAAAAGTGAAAGAAACATCCAGATTGAGAAGGCTGTCATCCTAATCCGGGTGAATAGCAATAGCGCTCCGCCAGAGAAAGATGAGATGGGTATTGACCAAGAGAAAGACAGGATCAAGAAAACTGAGGCCAAGAAACCGGGCCTAGTCACGACTTGGGCAAAATATTTGTTTGGGCAAGGAAAAGGCAGGTGACTAAAGTCATATGGGTAGGGCGACCTTAGGAAAAAATATTTTAAGTGTACTTGCTCACTCACAATAACTTTCAATATGAAATATATTCATTTTGCTTTGAGTCGAGCGTCATCCCATTAACTACTGTATATCCTTTCGTATCTCGAATGCCTCCCAAGCTCTATCTGTCAAATACCTTCAATTCGATAGGTCTCAACAAACAATAACTGACTGCCGCAAAGGCAAACGCCAGCTCAAAGCCAATATCAGCACCACTTGGAGCAACACCTGCATGAATGGCAATAGGTCCAGTGTACCACGATTGACTCATACCAGTGATCATACCAGCGATTCCAAACCCGAAAGCGAGGGCAGCAGCAATACCAACGGGCAGCTTGTGGCGGTTATCATAAATCTCCGGACGATACCCGCCGAACCCACGCTTGAAGACAATGTGGTCAGAAATAGCGATACCCGAGTATATGGCAAGCCAGTACGCGATGAAGTTCATGAAGTTCTCCAGGACAGTTTCGAAGTGGGAGTATCCGGGGATACCAATAGCGATGGAAGCGCAGGAGCCCAGGAACACCCAGATGAATCGAGGCACACGTTGAGTGAAGCGGCTCAAAACCTGGAGGGTTAAAGAAACAGAATAAATGTTCGGGCAGTTGTTGGCGATAATCGAGAGGGCGAGAATGATCAAACAGAAGTCACCGAATCTGCCAAGTGGCGCGAGAACGGCGCTCAGCAAGCCTCCGTTACCTGATGACACATATCCCAGATTGTACTTGTTGTCTCCGCCGTTGATCTCCGTGGCTGTCATGATCGCAATCGCCAGCATCTGGGTGAACAAGAGAGGAGGTAGGAGACCCAACCAAGCGGAGAAGAAGACCTTGCAACGGCTGCGGGTTTTGGGTTGGTATACTGTGTAATCGGCGGCATAACTGGTCCAACCGGTTGCGAAACCGTACACGGTCGAGCCAAAGGAGAGACAACTACCCAGTTCCGATTTTCCAACCCCCATGGGTAGATTTTTGAAGTCGCCCGAGTGAGCAAACATTCCGAAGACGATCATAAACACGATGAAGGTTGGGATCCAGCTCCAGTACTCGTATGCGTGAACGACCTTGTACCCGGCGAATGTGATGAAGAGGGTGCAGATGGCGATGATGAGGATACCGGCGAAGCCAGGTACGTCGGAGTTCACGGCAACAATAAACTGAGCACCCACGATGGCATTGGCGGCAGACCAGCCCACACAGGCCAGAACGTTGAGGATAGCGACTGATGAAGAAGCCATACGTTAGACTGATCGCAAACAGACGAGATACAGACGTGCTCACTGAATTTTGTTCCGTACCAGCCAAACCAGAACCTCGACAACACCATCTGTCGCAGGCCAAACGGAGGCCCAAAGCACGAAAACCAACAAACAGTCATGATACCCAAAAGATTGAAGAAAAGATCGACGAGGAGGGCATCAACGAAGCCGAGTCCGTATAGCGACTTTCCGAGGACACCAATAGCGAACGAACTAACCACCATATTGGCCGCGAGCCACTATGCCGGGTCAGCCATAATGAGACACATGTTGAAATCATTGGGAACATACCATGCTGCTGATATTGAAGTATGAAGTATCCGTTTGCTCATTTTCGGGCACTCGCTCAATACCACGCTGCTCAATGTTGAGCTTTCCTGCCAACCGTTGCACCTTTGCATACCACGAATTCCCGTATGCGAAGCTTTCTCCGGGCACTGCTCCGTCACTGTTACCGTCGACGGGGACATTGCCCACTTCAGGGGCCTTTTCGAGGTCATGACCACCACCGAACATGATGCCTAATTTGCTGTGAATAGAGCTGGACTATGTTTTGTCAAGATTTCCGGTCTTTGTGCGGATTTCCACCGGCACAAGAGAGATTGAACAATCTGACAAGGCAGATACAAATATGGGAGGGGCTAATCGGAACCAAGAAAGCCCAGCGAATACAGCAAAATCAAGAAGGAAAAAGACAGAGAAAAAGAAACCGAAATGAAGGACACATCTTTTTTCTTTTTCTTTTTTTCCCTGAAACCAGGACCAGGAGATACCACTTTAATATGTGTTCGCCTACGTCCACAGAGATAACAAATTCCTTCACGTACAGTGAACCCGCGTCTACTATCAAGGCCCACTTAACGTGTTCTAAACAGGAACAGCGAGTCAAATTGGGAAAAAGAGACGGACGCGCCGGTAACCACCGGGACACGACGATACGTTAGTGAAACTGTCGCGTGCGTATTTTCCCGAGGATGGTGGACGCGATCAGGGCTTTTCTCACCGGAACAGATACACCCTTCGTTGCATACAGATACAGACCTGAAATCTATCTAAATATAAACTTTGCATACCGGCTCCCATCTCTTGGCTTTCCCAAACAGTCTTTGAAATACAGCAGCAGGGCTCGAGTAAAAGCAAGACAAGCCTTTTTTGTGTTGCTTCCAGAACGGTCACTCTCCACTCATCCCCGAGAGTTTATTCAGTTAGCCAATCATGCCTGTATGTGGCCTAGTGCCCCGAGGATCCCACTTATAGTCTGCAAGCTTTGCTATCGGACTCCATGACTATGCTCCTATTGGTGAAGGGGACTTCTTTTGACGGCCTTGGGCCACATGGTTTCTCCGGAGAATAGCCTGATTGGATCAGGATTTGTGCCACTGATAAGATGCTGATAAGGACTGTTCTCCGAGGCCGACTCCGAAGATATCGGGTTATCCGGTATCCAATTGACGTCTGGATATTGCAATAGGGACAAGGGTGAACAGCTAATCCGAGAATGCTGGGATCTTGATTCGTTAATTTCCAAGTACATACATCTTACAAGTACAGAATCGTCAGCCCGAACACATTCGCTACAACATGGGCATGGCCGCGCACAACACCAACTATACATTATTCCAGAGCATGATGAACCACGGTTTTTCAGCACCGGAGCTCGCCTTGGAAGATAAGACCTGATTATTGTCAGTCCAATCCGATAAGCGTATAGTTTAGCTGGCCACCTCCGAAGCGGAGCTGACCGAGTCAATCAGCGGATACAGTGTTCGGCTATCTGGGTAATCTACAATCTACGGGGCACACTACATAGCATGAATTCTTGCAGTATGGGGTGTTAGTCTGGAGAAAGTCATAGTTTAGTGGATCCATGGAGCAGAGGCCGTGAGGTTCTAGATCTAAGGAGCCTACAGTCTCGAAGTTAGCTGAGTATACTTCGTGCCCTAAAGAGCTGATCGCTGGGATCATTGTTGCGTGTCCATGGTTCATGTCTATAGTACCGGGCATGTTTGGCCCTGGATATATTAAGCGATTACAAGGTACGAGGCAAGAGAGATAGGGACTATCTTAGTGCGGATTGTAACATCCGAGAAAAGCAAGGCTTGAATTGCATTCAAGACGCTTGAAATGACTTGTATGTACAATATGACCCTGTCAATCAGGAAACCCTCCAAAAAAAAAAAAAAAAAAAAACCATAATGCAGTGATATCCATAAAAAAACATGATGGGAATTATATCCAACAACCCATATCAATCAAAATCCAAACATTTATAGCTTAGCAAGCATCTTGTTGCCCTGCGCCAGGAGGATAGCAGCATCGTCAACCAGCTCGTCGACGATGGCCTTGGCAGGCTTCTTGTCGTCAACGACAGCGGCAGTCTTACCCATCAGGTAAGGACGGGCGTTGTCAATCGTGTCGTCGTCAACATCGTCAGGTAGGTTCTCGAAGTCGTGCTCGACAGGGATGACACCCTTGGCAGTGAGCTCCTTGATCTCCTGGGAGCGGTTTTCCTCCCAGTTCTGGATGTAGGCATTCTTGCGGACACGGAGGGGGCGACCCTAGTTAGGATTAGTATCAAATCGCGAATGAAGAAGGAATAAAACTTACAGTGAAGATAATGGTGCGAACGGTGTCATCAAAGCTGGCAGTGCGGACAGCCTCCTGGTGAGCCTCGGGAGCACCGGCCTCATCAGCCAAGATGAAGCGGGTACCAATCCAGACAGCGGAAGCACCCAGCATCAGAGCAGCAGCAACGGTCTGGCCGTTGTACAGACCACCGGCCGCAACGACCTGCACGGGCTGACCAGTCATAGGGCTCTTCTTGCCCCGGCACAGCTTGGCAACGGTGGGAATAAGGAGGGTGGTGGGGACATCACCAGTGTGTCCACCACCCTCACCACCTTGAGCACAGATGAGATCTGCGCCAGCATCCAGCGACTTCTGAACGTGCTTGGGGTGGCCGATCATGTTCATGTAGAGGATGCCGTGGCTGTGGAGTCTGTCGACGACAGCCTTCGGGGGGATACCGACAGCGGAGACGAAGAGCTTAGCACCGCTCTCGATGATGATGTCGACGAGTTCGTTGAGCTTGCCCTTGGTGTAGTCGTAGCTAGAGAAGAGCGACGCGTTAGCACCGGGCCTTGACAGTAGACACACTGGTGTAACTTACTTGGTCTTTCGAGCACTGCCACCAACTTGGGGGAGCAGAAGGTCAACACCAAACGGTGCGTTCTTGTCATGCAAGAAGCTCTTGAGCTCGTCAATCTGCTCGCGGAGCATCTCGGGGGTGTAACCAACACCACCGATGACACCCAGACCACCCGCGTTAGTGACTGCTGCAGCCAACTTGGGCCCAGCAGCCACGTTCATGCCTGCCAGCATGACGGGATGGTTGATCTTGAGCAGATCGGTGGCTGTAGTGCGGATTTTCTCTGCAAGACAGCAGTCAGTACCAAATGCTCCAGCTCCTCTCAGGGCCACGTGTGGGGAAATGCGCCGGAAGCTGGGGAAGGAGCGGAAACTCACGAGGAGAGGCCATTGTGTCTCTTGGGTATAAAGGTCAGATAACAAAATATAGGTATATAATGAATATGCGATACAATGAAAGAGTGAGAGATTGATATGAAAACAAGGAGAGAGAGGTTGTCTAATAAGAAGAGCAGCGCCAAAGAGGAGGCGATGGGGCAAAAAGCAACCGAGGCGCAATGAAACCGAGGCTCATCGGCCTGATTGTGATCCGTGCTGCCTCACTACTCAGGCAGAGATTTGGTACCTGATTTGATCACATGACTATTAGACACCTCAGGACATTAGGCATGGACGTCAGCGTCACGAGCTCCTCGACTGCCCGCCAATGACGTATTTGTATATCTTTCTGGAAGTTCGTTTTCTCTATTATTCCAACTCGAACCGCAGTCAAACTGATTGCCACTGGCAGGCATGAGATATCCAGGTTGGCGAAATAGCGCTGCATTGCTCAATTGTCGCGGTTCTGTATGGCACCAGCGACCGCAGTCTGCAGGCGAATCGATAACCGCATATAAAAGATCCTATGCAAGTCTAGCAGCAAGGTATGTTTCTTTGGTGTGCATTGATGCTTATTTCTTATATTCCCTGTCTCTAACTATTTAATAGAAGAGCACATTCTATCCGTCCCAGTAAATCTCATCCCGGTCTTATCGGCCCTCTTTTTTTTTTCTCTTTTTAAGCGGGGAATCATAACTAAAATTCTCGCATAGGGTTTCCACTGCATACAAGAGCATCACCAGTGGTTTCCGGCTATACTAGTTTGAGACCCATGAATCATCTATCTTTACGAAAATTCTCCAATCCCCAATTGCAACAATACAGTTCTAGGATGGATTCCGTCAAGGGTTCCCACCGGGCGTTTATTGCCCTGGGGAGCAACATGGGTGATCGTGTGGACATGATTGAAAAGGCATGCCTTGAAATGGACCGAGCGAATATCAAAGTGAAGAGGACAAGCTCGCTCTTTGAGACGGCGCCCATGTATGTTCTTGACCAAGATCCTTTCATGAATGGTGTTTGTGAGGTAGGTCAATGCAGGTCGATTCAAGAGATACGGAAACACCGTCTAACAATTACTAGGTGGAAACGACCATGGAACCCCTCGAATTACTAGACGCCATTCAATCCATTGAGGTAAAATTAGGGCGAAAGAAGTTAATCGACAAGGGCCCGCGATCAATTGATCTGGATATCCTCCTGTACGACGACCAGGTCTTCTCTCATGAGCGACTTAACATTCCGCATAAATTGATGCTTGAACGCGACTTCGTCCTCCGACCCCTTTGCCAGTAAGCACCAAACATATGCGTAAAACAAGAAACCCACTAACAGAACCAGACTCATCCCCCATGAAAAACCACCCGGCCATACCACAACCTACCTCTCCCACTTCAACTCCCTCCCGCCTCCATCCCCAGTCCCCATAACAACAACCCCCATCTCCGCAACCTTTCCACCCTTCCACTCCACCCTCCCAACCCGTCCAACCCACATCATGGCCATCCTAAATCTAACCCCAGACTCCTTCTCCGACGGCGGCCTTCACTCCCCCACAGACTTCTCAGCCCTCACCACCACAGTTCAGCATTTCATCACGTCCGGCGCAACAATCATCGACATCGGTGGTGAAAGCACACGCCCGGGCTCCGTCCCCGTCGGTGAAGAAGAAGAACTCGCGCGCGTGATCCCAGCCATCGAACATATCCGCACGTCAATCCCTGAAGCTAAGAACATCGCCATCAGCATCGACACCTACCGCGCGCGTGTTGCAGAGGAAGCATGCAAAGCGGGTGCGGACATAATCAACGACGTCTCAGCGGGTCTCCTAGACCCAGACATGCTTTCCACGATAGCCCGGACAGGAAAATCAGCCATTCTGATGCACATGCGCGGCACACCAGACACTATGACAAAGCTAACCGACTACCCGAACGGCGTGATCAAAGACGTTGGAACCGAGCTCGCCGACCGCATCGCCGCAGCCGAAGAAGCTGGTATCCGTCGCTGGCGCATAATTCTCGACCCGGGACTAGGCTTCGCGAAGAGCCAGCCAGAGGACCTCACCATCCTCCGTGAACTACAACGGCTCCGCACGGGCATTGAAGGACTGGAGTACCTCCCATGGCTGATGGGGCCTAGTCGGAAGCGGTTCGTGGGAAGTATCACGGGCGTGACGAAAGCTAGTGAGCGTACTTGGGGGACTGCAACGACTGTTACGGCGAGTGTTGTGGGAGGTGCGGACATTGTGCGGGTTCATGATGTCAAGGAAATGTGGCAGGTTGCGAAAGTTGCGGATGCGATTTATCGGGTTGAGTAGGAGAGTAAGGAAGGGAAAGGTTTATTGATCAACTAATGCGGCCTTGGCTTTTGTTTGTTTTCAACAACACATGTACATTACAGCATAGCTTTTGCATATCATATATGATGTTATTTATCGAGTTCAGTAGAGATATAGAAACTCGGGAGAGCTTGGTATGTGATTGAATAATCTAGCCTTGCGCTTGTCTGTTTGCAATAATACTTCGTCAGTTGAGCAACTCAAATTCCCTCGTCCCCGTCCTCCATTTCATTCGTATAATCCTTCTTCTCCCGTTTTATCCAAAATGTCTTTCAACCACCATGCTTGGGTACTATTTTGGACAGAATTGAACCACATGCAGAGTCAAAATTCGGGAGGGAAGAAGAGCACCATGGGCTGTAGGAGCCAGTATAAAAATACACAAACAGGACACGAACCTACAATTTTGACCATTCAGAATATGATCGATAATTCGGACTGAAAGAACCCTGTGTATAGTAATGTATGAATTATACATCATTTAACAGGAAACCGAAGACGTCTAGTAAGTTATACGAACGCATTCGTTTGTTCTCAATTCATGTTCTTTCCTCAAGGACCCCCAGGGCACGGTTTCCTAGCCCGGTAGCCTCGTTACGTCTGCTAGGTGGTGGCCGTCTCGCAAACTTGAGCATGCTCTCAAAATTCGAGGCGCAGCCTTTTCCACCGCCAGGGTCAATAGAAGGAATGTGAAAGCGCGCGTCTGCCTACTTCTTCATACAGTAGCCGGGAACACCAACTAATGGCTATAATGGCCGCAGACGTAGTCGGAGTCGATTATTCCCGATTGGGAATTTGTAAGGGTTTAAAAATTGGAAAAGAAATGTGTCAAAAAGCTCTCGGAAATGATCAGGTAGAACTGCCACATTGATCACGGACACTTGTTCGATAACCATCAGCCTCCCGCCAACGACATGCTTCATTTTCTTCATCACCCATCATGCCCTGTGGGCGAGCTCAATGGCAGTCATTTTTCTCAGGGAAAGATGTCAGCATCTCTTGATTACCGGCGCAGGCACCAGGATCGATAGTCCGTGCATTGTACTTCCCATCGGTCTTTTTTTTGTGTTTGTATGCAACGGCCTAGCCGGCGAATAGGCCGGTAGGCCGACAGATTGTAGTATAAAACAAAGTGCCGTTTTCCATTACCAACTATGGGAGTTGGTGTCGGACTAATAGCAAGGACCTAATCTTCTGGGAGAAATCATTGGGTAGAAAGCCCCCAAAGTTAGATAAAAAATACCAAATATATAACACTTCTAGTCGGATCGTTTTCTTTGAGCTGATTATTTATCTGTAGTAAAACGTTCAGCGAGAGGCCCCCACTTTCAATAATCTTTGGTCGTGGCTCGTTATCGATGGAGAAAAAGTCAACAACCATCAGGTTTGTAGTACTGTTTGTACCATCCGGTTCAGTACGAAAGTGGAGGCTCTGTTTGATAATGGTGAGTTGCAATTCAGCAAATTCACTCTTGGACTGCTCTCAGGAAGTGCTTATCGATGAGTGTAAACTATAGCTCTTATTACAGCCAAAAAAAAAAAAAAAAAAAAAAAAAAAAAAAAAAAAAAAAAAAACTCAGTCTGCGAAAGTCATGTCAGTCTGAGGCGTAGTGAAACCAAGACAAGGACGCAGTTGTCCGATTCCCAAATAGAATTCAAGGAGTCATCGAAATCCGCGGTTGCAGAAAGAAGGGCTTCTGGGCCGACGCGGAGGATTTGAGAAGTTAGGGCACGATAAGAGTATTGAAGTTCTTGTTGAGCAAGAAAGAATATTGAGAACTCGCTCAGAATCTATAATCCAGGATATATATAAATCATAGCAAGAAATGTGTATAAAAACAGTGAAAAGGAAAGGAAATCCCAATTTGAAAGAAATTAAACTAAACCGCGAAAGAACAAACCAAAACCAAGCCATTCATACACCGAGGGACAGACGAAAACCCTAGTTCAACTCATGACGTTTACCAGAGTGATTCCCGACTCAGGACTAGAGGTATAAAAACAGGAGAAACTACATAGGTACCGGGGGAATGCATAGCTCGACGCCGACAAAAGCACACAGCTCCTGCGAGCAAGCCTGGTCATGTTAAAATAAATATTCTGTAAGAGTGATGTTATTTAGTTGTTCAGGTACGTGCGAATGGCACCTATTCAAAGTTGTGGGTTAGAAGAGACAACTGATCTCAACAGTTCGCCAAGTACTCACCTTGCAACTTCAGTGCACCATCTCCCATTAGCTGAGTCAAGTTTTCAAGATCATCACCGGCTGTAATGCCAAACCGGCGGACGAAATCCCTGGCCGAGGCCTCCAGGTCACCGTATCCGTCGTCAATTGGTGGGAGATCATCTTCAGGCCGGCCGAAATAGTTGTTGCTGGAAATAGATTGGGCACCGTCGAACTGACGGAGACGCTCTTTGGCCTCCGACTGTGCAGCAGGATCGAATCGTTCCCGCCCGAAGAATTCGTCGGACGAGATACCCTTTTGAGTGCCGAACCTGGTCCTAGTCTTCTCCAGTTCTTCATCTACGGCACATTGTTAATTGCAGGACTAGTGGAACAACTTGACAATAAACTTACCATCCTCACGCGACCTGGCAGGAGCAACAGCGCCAAATCCGAGCTTCTTGGGGGCAGCAACAGGTTTCGTTGTTTGGCCAAACCCGAGTCTCCCAATCCCCATTCCAAGGCGTTCCACATCGCCGGAACTGCGTTCTTGAGGCTTGCTAGTTGACCGTGCGCTGGGGCTGATGGGGGTAGGCGATGCGATGGCCGGAGCTGCAGTGCTCGCCGCCTTGGCCTTGGTCTCAGCCTCGGCCTTCTCAGCCTCGGGATCATAGCCAAGTTTCTCAACACGCTCCGCCTCTTCCTTGGCCTTTCGCTCGGCTTCCTCGAAATCGATAGTCTCTGTGGCGGCAACCTTCTTAGCTCCGAGCTTGGGCGCTTTCTTGGCACCCAGGACGCTGCCTTTCTTCGCGGTGCCTGCTGACGAGGCCTTCCGTACCGTAGTGGCGGACTTGACAGCGGTAGGTGCAGGAGAAGCACTCCCTTGTTCTGAAAGGGGCGATTTCGAGCGCGAGCCGTTGGCACCGGCGTTGAGGAATGGCGAGGCAGTCCGGCTGACAACTGGAGGAGTACCAGTGCGGGAGGGAGGGTTGCTTGGTCGTTTGATCGAAGGCTTATCCCAGGAGGAGAAGAAATCGTCGTCATCTTCAGCGGGGGTATTCGAGCCGTCGGGGCTTGTACCAGCGGGAAGGTCGGTGATGACAACTTCTTCAGGGTACCTAAAAAGAGCCAACATTAGAGACCTCATCTATTGAACCATAACTTATGGAATGACCATTACTCACTGTTGCGCATCCACAGCAGCACGTCTCTTCAACTCATCCTTGTACTTTACGGCCGCATTGGAAGTGTACTTAACCTTGCTGTCCTTGCTGGCGAGAGCGGCGGAGCCCCCGTGCGATTGGAAGTACTTGGTGGCGGACTCATTCCCACCAACCTTCATCATCCGGAGTTGTTCCCATTGCCATTCTGCACCAAACACATCAGTACTGAACCACTGGAGATGTTATTATCCGGGTCGGGGAAGCGTACGGTCGAGATTTGTGGAGCGGACAAAGGAGATGTGGACACCCAGGTTCCGATGGTTGGCCGAACAGTCGAGGCACAGGTAAATACCGAAAGGCACCGAAGACCAGGTAGGATTCTTTGAATTGCAATCGAAGCAGACCTATTTCCAAAAGTCAGTAACCGCTGTCAGATGCCAAAACAGACCGGGGTTGCGGAGGGGTGCAACGCACCTTGTTCGCGGGCTTCAGTTTGAGTTTCTCAAAGATCTTTTGAGACTCCGCTTTGGAGGCGGCCATTGTGCAGAGAAGAGAGCAAGCAAAATGAGAAATATAAGAGGCGTGTTGTTGTTGAGCCGGTCGAGAGTCTGTCTGGAGAAAGAAAAGGGCGAACGTGGTCGGAGTCGATTGCGCCTGGCGGCCCCGATTGGGAATTTGCAATACACATTACAATATGTTACGCTTGTCTTTCCACACTTTTTATATCTGGTCATGATTCTCTATACACCTCATTACTTGTTGTCTTTCCAGTCTACTACATATAGTATTTCCATAGCTCAGTATCAGTTGCTCTATTACATTACAGAAGAACGGATGGTAAACGTATTCCCAATACACAACAACCCGTTCCTGTAATTTTCAAGGCTAAATATAGCCACGTGACCCGCCGCGACCGAAAGTATCCCCACATTTTTCAATCTGACTTCTATACAGACTCTGCCAGTACCCATTTCTACATGACTCTACGACCCCCCAGAGTCATGAAAAACGGTCGCAATGCATTCCGTTCTCCGACCCAGTGATTCGCTTTTCCCCCGCGCTTCCAACGCCGCATCCATTCTCTTCCGTTTCCGCGCAGCAAACTATGTCAATCCCCGCATGGCGCAACCAGATCTAGCACGCCTGTACGCGACATATCGAGACGTTGGAGGAGATCCAAAGGGGTCGGGTGCGAGTTCAAGCCGTCCAAAGAAAAGGGGTGTTGGGCTTTTGGCTGATGATGGGCGATATCAATGGGGTGATTTAACCGGGAGAGAGAAAGTTGCGCGGGCTACACAGCAGTCGGTTAATTTTGCGGTTGTGTGCGTTGGGGCGGTTTTGACGGTGAGCTTGGTTTGGCTTGGATATATTGCATGAGGATATTGGTCTGACTAAGAACAGGGAGGCGTGTTTTACCTACTCTGGACAGAAGTCATTTCTCCGAATAGCAAGACATGGCAGTTTGAGAAGGCGGTTGGGCGTATCAAGGACGATGCGCGCTGTATGGCTGTGCTTGGTGAACGGGGACAGATAGCGGCATTTGGTGACAGCACTGGGAGCAGATGGTCACGGAACAAGCCTATTGCGTAGGTACTTGTCCAGTTTATCGTTGAGCATACGCTGACTGGTGATAGAACCACTGTCGAAAAGGATAACTTGGGCCGTGAGCACATGAAACTGAGTTTCCACGTGAGTTTGCAACCCTATTCAAGATGGAATATGTTCTAACGTTGCTGGCTGCAGGTCGAAGGACCGTTGAACTCCGGTATCGTGCACGTGCATATGCTTAAACCGCAGGGCAGCTACGAGTGGGAATACTTGTTGCTTGCCTTGGATGTTAAAGGTACGTTATGCGATCTGGCATACGCGGACAGCATGTTAACGTTTATTAGGCCATACCCGTATTGTTCTCGAAAGACATACGGAGAAGAACCCATTGAGCTTACTTGGCATTCGGTGGCGATGAATGACCACTGCTACATACATCTTAAGACGACTCTCATATCTGTTGACAGATTATGAGTGACTTGTGACGAAGCTCCCGTAAGACTAGAAGTCGTGTTGCGGGACATTTGAGTCGGAGTAGGTCCGGCTAGAGATTCGGCTTCACGATATTCTGTGTATTATATCTGGCAATTATTAAGCCAAAAATTTGAGCATTCGGGCTCAGCCAGGTGAAGGCTTGGTATCATGATCAGTTGGACGTGTTTCCAGCTCATTATCTGTATTATAGCGGAACGAAGTTCATCGTCACTATCGACGATGAAAAGAAATGCAATATCAACAAGTTCACTCTATGGACAATCAAATTTACTCAAATAACCCTAGGTCCCTCCAAAATCACTTTCGCATCCTCAGACCTCCACCATCCCTTGGTCTCTCCCGGAAACGAAAACAAATCCATACTCTCCGCCTTCATTTCAACACTATATCCGGGCTCCATAGGCGTAACATAATACCCGTCCTGCACGCGACTTGGATGCACAAAATGCTCATGCAAATGATCCACGTACTCCAACACACTCGTCTTCCCGCTAACAACCACATAATCGATCGTGCTCAGGTGCTGCGTGTACTCCGGTAACCCGACACCACCCGAATGCGGCACGATAGGAACTCCGAACTTGCGAGCCAGAAGCAGGATGGCCAGGACTTCGTTGACTCCACCCACGCGACAGGCGTCCGGTTGGAGAACGGTCAGGGCATTGGCTTGCAGAAGTTGTTTGAAGATAACCCGATTCTGACACATTTCACCCGTCGCAACACCAATGGGGATATCAGCGAGAGCCCTGCGAATAGCCGCATGGCCCAGAATATCATCCGGCGACGTTGGCTCCTCGATAAACCAGGGTTTGAACTCAGCAAGCTCCTGCATCCACGTAATCGCCTCAGGAACGGACCAGATCTGGTTCGCGTCGACCATGAGGACATTCCCCTTATCATACCCAATCGCCTCCCTGGTAATCCGCAACCGCCGCTTATCCTCCTCCAGATCCCCGCCAACTTTCATCTTGAAATGCCGGTATCCCAGCGCCACACTCTCCTTCAGTAGCGCCTTCATCTTCTCCTCCCCGTACCCCAACCACCCGGCGCTAGTTGTGTAAGCCGGCACCGCGCGGCTTTCCTCTGTCTCCTTGATCCTCTCCGCCTTACCACCCTCAACCTCTTTGAGTAGTGCAACCGCCTCCTCCGGCGTCAATGCATCCGTAATATATCGAAAATCAATACACCTCACAACCTCTTCAGGCGTCATATCCGCAATAACCCTCCAAACAGGCTTCCCCAGAGTCTTCGCCCAGAGATCCCACAGCGCATTAACCAGGGCGCCTAGTGCGAGATGCATAACGCCTTTTTCGGGCCCGATCCAGCGCAGTTGGCTGTCGGAGACGAGGTAGCGCCATGTTTGGCCCCAGTTTGCAGTAAGGGAATCTAGGTCTTTGTTGATTATGAGGGGGGTTAGGAGGGAGATGGCGGAGCAGACTAGCTCGTTGCCGCGGCCAATTGTGAAGGTCTGTTCATTATAAGTATCTGGGATTGCGCGGTATAGATGGGTAGATGGTTGGGTGGGGAGGTACCATTCCGTGTCCGGTGTACTCTGAATCCGTGGTGAGGATGCAGTATGCAGAGGAATAGTCGCCTGCGGCATTCATGGCATCTGAGCCGGTTTTGTCGAGAGAGGTCTTCACATATTAATGGATCAATGGCATACATGGATGGTGGTGTATCTTACCGGAAACCTCACATCGCGGGTTGTGAACCCAGTTATTTTAACCATGATATCTTCGGAGCGCAATTGTAGATAGATTCAGGTACAATATGTACAATGGCAATGAATTGTTTCAGTACCGTGGAAGGAAGATGGTTAATGCTCGAGGACTGGGGTAACAGAATATGACGCAACCCCACCTAAGTTCAACGTCAATTGCTCAACCTAAGACAAATACTAATAATTAATTATTCTCAACAGAGGAAACACTACGATTTATATAACTACGGCAGCCTGGAGAAGATATCTCCCCCTCGGCCTGAGAAAGAGAGATGTCGCGCTGATTGGCGGGTGAATGGTTACTTGAGGGTCAGCATCGGAGCGACTCCGGGGTATACAACAAATACCGATGTCACGGCTAAATTCTGGAATGGATAATAAGATGACCCATGGAACGGTTGAATTCGAGATAGTGTTCCGTATCCGCGGTATTTATCAGCTACAAGTAATAACGTGCCAAAAGAGACGGATATCGAATGCAGTAGGTAGAAACATGAATCCAGCACCAGATAATCCATTTGATACAGCTTTATGTGGATAGACCTCTCTTCTCGCTCTCGGAGAAGAAAATCACCATACGCCATAATTTCCGGACAAGCACTTCTGCTTCTTCGTCGAGGGCCTGGAACATTGTTAGAGAACAGTAATGATAACAGGAGGTAATTGATGAGGCTCACCTCTTCCAATTGCTCTACCAACTCCTGAGGAGGTCCACGCTTGCGAATATGCTCTTCCACCACATCGACCAGCATTTGCTCCTGCACTCCCAGATACTCGACGATCTTCTTTTCAACAAACGGCTTGAGCTGATCGGTGAGAACAGTCTCGTCCACAAACTCCCACTTGACGTCCCATTTCCATAATCCTTCCTTGTCCGCTGGGATATCTGCAGCGAGTTGTCGCACCGCCTGGGCGCGTTCTTCCTCTGTGAGCCCTGCAGCTTCGGCGGCACTGTCGAACTTTATGGGGATAAGAGGGCGCCGTGCAGTTGCCTCGGGCTCTTCTTCGTCTTCCAGCAAGCCTTCCACTTCCGCGACTGTCCGCCGGCTGGTTGCCGCCTGAGCCTTCTGAGCAGCAGCACCAAGTGAAAGCTTGAAGCGCTGTGGTTCCCGGGGTGCCTGACGAGTTTCCAGTTCCTCTGCCTGGCGAGCGAGGAAGTCGTCTGCCATACCACGGGCCTGCTCCTGCTGCTGGATGGACCGAGCCCGTTCTCGCTCTTCAGCAGAACGGTCTGCGTCATCCATGTTGACTTCACGGGATCGATAAGCTGCCCGACTTCTGAGCCATGCACCCCGATCAGCGTAGTAGTCATCCACTTTTCTGCTAGCTTCCACGTCGTCGTTCCACTCCCGTAGCCGTCTATCCGCATCGTCACGCGCATCTTGGACTTTAAGTTCTTCTTCCTTGTCACGTTTCTTCTCACGCTCCAGAGCCGCTGTCCTACTGCGTTCACGGTTCAACCAGCGACGCTCTTGATCTAGATATTGCTTTTCAAGTTCTGACTCTTCCTTCTCTTGGCGGCGGCGTTCCAGTTCTTCATCACTGACATTGGGGTCGTCATCTTCTCCATTGACAAAAGACACACCATTTTGGTAGTCCCTAGGAATCTGTACGCCGAAGCCCTTCGGCCCCGAGGGAGGAGGTGCAGCTGAACGGTTATCCCGAGGTCCAAGCGGCACGCCATTGACTCCACCTGCAGGCCCACTAGGGGCAGCAAGTGGAGGAGACGACAATCTGCTGGCGCGCGCTCCGGCATTCCTTGCCCTTTCCATAGATTCAATCTCCTCTTCCCGCTTCAAACGTTCAATGTCTCTGCGATTGCTCCGCTCACGAAATGCCGAAATTTCCTTGGCGACGGTCTCCCGCATCTCAGCGGGGATGTCGGAAAGCTCATCTTCGACGGTGATGGGGATCGTAACGACTTCGGCAGACGCGCCATCCTGGCCCTCAGCATCCTTCATCGATGTATCTCCTTCCCGATCAATAGCAGAAGCCTCTTCTTTTTGAGTAGGCGATGTAGGCTTGAATAGTTCGGAAAGGATACCAGAGAGGGCATTACGCGCTGCTTCGATGCGAGAATCACGCTCCGCAGGGTCTTGTTCGCCTTTGCTGGCTTCGTATTGCTCCAAATATTTCACAGAGCTCTCGTCCACGAGGACCTGCAGTAAGCTCACGTCAGCAATGTTCAGCTATGCGTATCTTTTGCGACACGTACCAATAGTGTGCTCTTTTCCACCTCTTTGTCCTCAGCCCCCTCGGACGGTGTCTGTCGTTTCACAGGTACTTCCACGTCCTTTAGCACTTCCACAGCAGTACCTAAGCTTTCAGGGTCTTCGTACTCGGCGAATCCAAACTTGCATGGCTTCTCATCTGCATCCGTGGCGCGAATCCACCGTCTGAGATTTCCCGCAGTTGCTAGGATCCTCTCAATGCCCTCATCGCCCCCAATACCCTCAGTAATTCCTCCGATGAAGATTGTCCTGACAATCTCCTCCTTCGTCGGCGGCTGTAGCTGCATCATCGCATCCCGAATGTTCTGACGCTGGTTGTCCGGACCCGTAGAACCCAGCCCGGCACGTCTACCCTGTGCTTCACCTCCGCGTTGGTTGGTTGTCTCGGGGGCAACTGGTTTCGCAGGACCGGAGGTTCCTAGACGAATGACGGGAGCTGTAAAGTTGATGTTTGGCATGTTGGGGGGCGGTTGGAAGTTCGGAGGAAAGCCTGGGGCTCGGCCGGGTTGCGCGGCGTTCGCTTGCTGCATCCCCGGAGGAGCAGCAATACCGGGAGGGGGTGCCATGCCCGGAGGGGCCATTCCGGGAGGGGGAGCTACTTTATTAGTATCGAATCGAGGATGTAGGGAACGAGAGACCAAGAACTTACCCATGCCAGGTGGCGCACCGTAACCCCCGAAATCCGGTCTGCCATAGAGGCCGGGAGCTAGTCAAAATTAGCCCAGTTACCTCGAGTTTTAAGAGGGAAGGAGCACATACGTTGATAAGGATTGTACATGGTGACTTTGCAGCTCTAGGACTTTGCAACCGGCGCGGTCAAGCTCGGTAAAGCTGCACTTGGTGTGGAAATTGATCGCTTCAAATTCAACAAGTGTTAATAAAGAGCATGCAATGTGCTTTAGGGCTGAGATAAATGTCAAGACGCCCAGAGATGGAATGGCGCGGCGCTGGATAGAGCAGTCTGGAATAATTCTTCTGCTGTCGCGACGGAGATAGTTTGATGTGGTCCGTGCATAGGGCTTGGCACTGTTCATCTTTAGATGGGTTCCCAATCGGGTAAGGTCATGTGAGAGTATCATGTGACATCATTCGTGATAGCTCCGGGTCTAGAAACAGTCCACATTATGAATGCTTTTACCTGATCCTCCGATATAGCAGTGCTAGTCTAGCCTTTTCTAGAAGTGAAGAATTGAACGCTTCCGTTGCCGACAGTAGAGGATGTATTATCCGCGTCAATTCCCGCTCACGGAAAAGCATACAATTCCGGCAGTCTTCTATGGCAATGGCAATAATATAGCATTGAGCTTAATGGAAAACTGTCCTTGCAGCTGTACTAAGTAGAAATCCCTTTCGTACACATGACCTTTTGTATACAAACCTGCAGCCGGTGAATACAGCCCCACGTGCCCCTCCACGGAGCGCAACACGCCGATTGACGCCATACGTAATGACGGCTGTTGTCGCTTTGCCTCAGTTCTCCGTGTCTTCCGATCTTTTCTCTTCTCCTTCTTATTCTTCCTTGTTTCTTCCATTGCACTGTCCTCATAGCTTATAACTCCCTCACTTCTTCCTTAAGTAAGTCCAGCATTGCTACGTTATCTGATCAAGGTCCCCGCATTCAGCTACTCTAACACAACCGCTATACAGAATAACACCGTCATCATGCCTGGTTTCTCGCAGGCCACCGAGCTTCCCGCCTGGAAGACCCTCCAGGACCACCACAACTCGCTGGGTCGCAACATTGTTCTCAAGGACTACTTCGAGAAGGACCCTCAGCGCTTCGAGAAGTTCAGCCGCACTTTCAACAACACCGTCGACAACTCGGAGATCCTCTTCGACTTCTCCAAGAACTTCTTGACT
Source organism: Aspergillus ruber CBS 135680 (assembly GCF_000600275.1). Classification (NCBI taxonomy): domain Eukaryota; kingdom Fungi; phylum Ascomycota; class Eurotiomycetes; order Eurotiales; family Aspergillaceae; genus Aspergillus; species Aspergillus ruber. The sequence continues at coordinate 321,609 of NW_024467307.1, read as the reverse complement.
GAGGAGACCCTTTCGCTTCTGGTCAAGCTGGCCAAGGAGGCCAACGTTGAGCAGCTGCGTGATGACATGTTCAAGGGCGAGCACATCAACTTCACCGAGGACCGTGCTGTCTACCACGCTGCTCTCCGCAATGTCACCAATGAGCCCATGCAAGTCGATGGCCAGAGCGTCGTTGAGGACGTCAACTCGGTCCTCGAGCACATGAAGGAGTTCTCTGAGCAGGTGAGAAGCGGCGAGTGGAAGGGTTACTCTGGCAAGAAGATTGACACCATCATCAACATTGGTATCGGTGGTTCCGATCTGTAGGCTCCCGCATATCTTCAGTATACCATATGAGATGAGGGCTAACTAACTTGACAAATAGCGGTCCCGTTATGGTCACTGAGGCCCTCAAGCCTTACGGTGACCCCAACATGAAGCTACACTTTGTCTCCAACATTGACGGCACCCATATTGCTGAAGCCCTCAAGAACTCGAACCCCGAGACCACCCTCTTCTTGATCGCCTCCAAGACCTTCACCACCGCCGAGACTACCACCAACGCCAACTCCGCCAAGAAGTGGTTCCTCGAAACCGCCAAGGATGAGTCTTACATCGCTAAGCACTTCGTCGCTCTCTCGACCAACGAGACCGAAGTCACCAAGTTCGGCATTGACAGCAAGAACATGTTCGGTTTCGAGTCGTGGGTGGGTGGCCGTTACTCCGTCTGGAGTGCCATTGGTCTCTCCGTCGCTCTCTACATCGGTTACGACAACTTCCACCAGTTCCTGGCCGGTGCCAACGCCATGGACAAGCACTTCCGTGAGACTCCCTTGGAGCAGAACATCCCCGTCCTTGGTGGTCTGCTGAGCGTCTGGTACAGCGACTTCTTCGGTGCCCAGACTCACCTTGTTGCTCCTTTCGACCAGTACCTCCACCGCTTCCCCGCCTACCTCCAGCAGCTCTCCATGGAAAGCAACGGCAAGGCCATTACGCGCGCCGGCGAGTACGTCAAGTACACCACCGGCCCCATCCTCTTCGGCGAACCGGCCACCAACGCCCAGCACAGCTTCTTCCAGCTGCTGCACCAGGGTACCAAGCTCATTCCCTCGGACTTCATCATGGCCGCCGAGTCGCACAACCCCGTCGAGAACGGCAAGCACCAGCGCATGCTGGCCTCCAACTTCCTTGCTCAGTCTGAGGCCCTGATGGTCGGTAAGACCCCCGAGCAGGTCAAGGCCGAAAACGCTCCCGAGGGCCTGGTGCCCCACAAGACCTTCCTTGGAAACCGTCCCACCACCTCCATCCTCGCCCAGAAGATCACCCCCTCCACCCTGGGTGCCCTGATCGCCTACTACGAGCACCTCACCTTCACCGAGGGCGCCGTCTGGAACATCAACTCCTTCGACCAGTGGGGTGTCGAGCTGGGCAAGGTCCTGGCCAAGAACATCCAGAAGGAGTTGGAGACTGATGGTGCCGGTGCTGAGCACGACGCTTCGACCAGCGGACTGCTGCTTGCTTTCAAGAAGAAGGCCAACCTGGCATAAAATGGTTAATAATAATAAAAAAGCAAGGAATCTGCAATTCACAAAGCATGTATTTATGATGAGGAACGATTGACATTTTTAAATATGTTCTCAATTTTCTCGTTCTTAGACAGCGAAAAATGAAGAGTAATATGTTCAACTTACCAGTATCCAGATACACAAGTAGCCTTAGTCCTAATGTACTATATTCCATGTTAAGGAGACCGAGGTCAGGAGTAACTACCTTGTGGAGCGGAAGCGCTGTGGCGTTCGGAGCAGATCCGTATCTCCAGCATCAACCCACTGTTTATTCTCCTGTCTTGACATCTACCATTCCTCATTGCACCGGCCTCCGCGAGCCTATCCGCCTGGCAGGCGGCTTCAATTCGTCAATATGGGCTTATCCCGAGGATTATCTCAATACTTTGTCTATATTTATAGCTTCATCTCGTGCTTGTTGTTGCAAGGAGCAGCTGCGGGAAAGAATAGTGCTGCTGGTGACCTTAGGAGTGGAAAGGCGGGTTATGTTTATGGACAGCCTATGCCAGTTACTTGCTTGAATCGGACGATGTGAGTGATACCATTAGGCTAGAGTTGGAAGAAGTCGGACGTGTCTTGTTTGTGCTAACCGTATTTTTGTACAGTGACTCCGGCGAACATGTACGCCCACGTTCTCCCCAACGCCAGCAACACAGTAACGAGTCAGCTAACAAGAATGATAGATAACAGACAGCCTTGGAAAACTCCAATACATCCCCTTCCCAACATGCAATGAAACCTTCCTCCCCCTCGCCCTGCGCTACGGCGTCCCAGAAACAGTCAACTGCACCATCGACTCCCTCCCCGATGAACTCTACCACCTCCTTGAATACTATGTGCACTCGGATGTGCCGATGACATGCCGCGTGCCGACTGCTCCTCTTACACCCTCTGCGCTGTTTTCGGAAGAAGATGCCAAAGATAAAGAGAATGGAGAAGGGACGGATTTGGATACTGGGGAGCCGTCGTATACTCCGTTGACGTTTGCGCTGCAGGGGACTCTGCAGCGCAGTCATTTGCATATCTGGACGGATATGAATGTGCTCGTGCACAATATCCCATCGACTCCTGGGTCGTCGGTGAATAAGAAGAACAAGAAGAACGCGCAGAAGGCGGCGCCGGGGTATCCCGTTGCAGGAACGGCGTATTCGATTCCCGAGTTCCATTCTGATCTTGAGAACCAGAAGTCTTCTTCCTCTTCAGGAAAAGATAAAGAGAAGGAAACCGCTGTTGCAATCTCAGAAGCTGCGCGCGACCCCTGGACCGCAGGCCACGGCACAAAAGTGATCCGTGGTGAACCTCTCACCTTCACCTTTCACGTTCACTGGGTCGAAGGCGGGAAAGGGATCGGGTGGCCGTCCGGATCAACGTCGTTGATTCCGTCGTTAGCATCCGCTGAAAAATCGTCCGGTTGGGGTGCTCTCTTCTCTAGATTGTTCTTCTTCGGCCTGGCTGGTTCTGTTGGCGCTATGGCCGCATTGTACTGGGAGCGGAATGGTGGCCGTCGACGCAGTTGGAGAGGTGATGGGATCTTAGGTGCCCCGCCTCCATCTTCCCGTGGTAAGGGTCCTGCCGGGATCATTTATGGGAATAGTGGACGGAAGAATGGATACGGAGGGTTTTCTGCTGCTGGTGGTTCTTCTGGGGCCGGGGGTACCGGGTATGGGGGGTTCTCGACTGGGAAGAGAGATTGAGTCTACTCTGTATATGGCAGGCGTGCTTGTACATGTATTGAAAAGCAGGCTGTTCGTATATTTTGATTCATACATATACCATGGGAGACAATAAAAGTGATTCCAGTGCAATGTCTTATTTTTATCCTAACCCAAAGAAACCCGAATACAGAACATTGAAAGCACATTCACAATAGTAATACATGACAAGCCGGAGCCTCATTTCATCGAGACATGGAGAAAAGGAAGCCCTAGACCATTCATACAACTTTATCCTCACCTTGTATATACATCACACATCATAAACCCCCGAAAAGCTAGGGAAGATTACCAACCCTGGGACCTCATCTTCTGAATCTTCGTAACAGTATTCACAAACGAAAATTTGAACAACTTCCTCCACCTCTCCATCCTCAAATTCTTCCTCATCTGTCCCCTCCGCACATGAAACTTCTGTCTCCGCTGCGTCTGCAGAATCTTATTCTGGAAACACGCCGCATTCAGCGTCCGCAGCGCCGCCTCAAGATCATACCCCTTCTCCGGCTCAACATGCACCTGACGACCCAGGCTAGGCCCGAGCTTGAGTTCCACCCGACGGACCGGTTGCCGGTAGTTGTCTGTTTTGGCGGAGGCGCCGACGTCGCGGGATAGCGAGGAGGCAGCGTCTGGGTTTTCGGAGTTGGTAGGGGTTTGTTTGCGATTAAAGTTGAGCTTGTTGAGGACGGTTTCGAAGTCCCCGTGGTCTGCGGGTTGGCGGGATGCTGTGGTGGTGAATCTGGGAGTTTTGCTGAACGGGTTTGTGGGTGCGGAGGGGGTTTGGGAGGGAGGAGAAGAGGGTGTGGACGTTGCGGGCTGGTTTGGACTTTGTTCGTTGCCCGAGGGGTTGCTGGGTCCGTTGTCTGATGACGAATAGCGGAGGAATTGGCCTCGTTGCAGGATCGAGGGCTGCTTGGTGTAGAGTTGCGAGATGGCCGGCCTCGGACGGAGGCTTCTGGTCAGGGAGCGCATTTCCATCGTGACACGCGGAATTGGAAACTTGACTCCAATTGCGATGGATATTTCAATCGAAGTATACCCCTGAAACTGTAACACGCTATAATCGCGAGGTGGTGGAGGGGAACTTGCTGTCCGTCGGTGGTTTGCGCGCTGTGAATCTTCGCCGACTTTTGCTCCAGCTCACGTGACCCTCCCGGCCTAAATAAGCGCCCGCATTTCCCTTTGCGCTTCTCCTCATCTCACTCTAACCATCTATATTTCGCTATCTTCAAGTCCCTTTGAAAGCCTGGGACTTACGATCCTTGTTTCGTTGCTGGCAACTCAACAGTCACTCCTTTTCTATCTTTATTTTCGTTATTTTTCTCCCACCCAAGTCCGTTCCTTCAACGAGAACTATAGCTACAACTATGTCTTCGATTAACATCGCAACTCTTCCCCGAATGAGCCGGGATGCTCTATCCGCGCTGCTCCTGTCCACCAGCACCCCCAGTAAACTAGCTATCGTCGACGTCCGCGATTCAGGTAAGCCTTCCAAACCCACCTCTTATATTTCCATGCGATTCCATCTAACAAACCTCCCCAGACCACATCGGCGGCCACATTTGCGGCTCCACCTGGGTCCCCAGCTCCACGCTCGAGCTACGCATCCCCGAACTCGTGCGCACCCTCAAGGACAAAGAAACTGTCGTCTTTCATTGCGCCCTCAGCCAGCAGCGCGGCCCGTCTGCTGCGCTGCGCTATGCGCGGGCGCGCGAGGGCGCTGTTGGAGCGGAGGAGAGCCATAACCAGAAGGTTTATGTTTTGGAGGGTGGATTTGTACAGTGGCAGGAGAAGTTTGGAAATGATAAGAGGTTGACGGAAGCTTATGTGGAGGATATTTGGAGGGAGTATTGATTTCTGAATGGGATCGGTCGTACTTTGCATGCTGTGCATGCCAGTATGATATGACCAGTGCAATTACAATGATACCACTTGAATATTGATGAAATGAAATTGAATTATTTTTGATTGTCTATTGCTTTGTCCAGTTTCTCAGCTGAGTATCAGCATGATATGCATGCGCCCTTATCAAGGTATCTCATCAAACATGCATTCCATCCCAACTATGTTGACTCAAGAAAAATCCTCCTTCCCCATAGGCTTCTCTCCCGCCTTCTTTACATTCTCCCTCTTCTTCTCCATCGACTCTCTAGGATCATTCTTAACCTGCGCATCCGTGGTTGTTTGCTCCTCCCCCTCCTGCGCCTCACTCGGGAGTCCGCGTCTCGCCGAAATGGGCGATTGCATGTTACTCGACGGTGGCGCGTCGGTGTATCTGGTCTCCTTGCCGCGCGAGACGTTTATACCGTCTACTTCGGGGTTGCTGGCGGGGGAGGGTTTGGCGCTGGTCGCTTGTTCGGCGGTGGTTGAGGCGGATAGGCGTTGGACTCCAGGGGTGGGGGCTTTTAATGTTAGTGAGATTAGCTTATTGAGAGCTATGTTGCTATTATTTTTCTTTTTCCTTTGGGGTTAATTACCCTGGAAGACGAGAGGGAGACGGTTCGAGAGGAAGCGTCTGGTGTAGAATGCGGGAGAAGCCATTATTGTTAATACAAACGATGACACTCGATAATATTATTATTAGCAATCGAAGTTAATTTAGTCGAATCAAGACAGCTGTAGCGATCAAAGTAGCAGCTGTATCGTTATAGGGCATGTGAGTTTTGATATACTGATGGATGAGGTCATCCTGACAGACCCTCACATTCTTGTATCGCACTAAACATCAATTGGCCGTCACGATGATGTTAAATATTTTCCTATCAATACAAGCTAACAAGCTAAGACTCTATCGACTCAGATTGTCCGAATATCTCATCATTCACTGTGGATACCTATTGGATGTATATATATCGGTCTATCGCAACCATGAACCAACATCCCAAGTACTACAACCATACCAATCCTATACCACAACAATGCCGCACAAATCACATTCCAAACACAACGAAACCAAATCGCCCAAGAACTCCAACCACTTCAATGAACACCACCCAAACCCTCCTTCCGACATCGACTTCGACATAACCGTCGCAAACTGCCCTCCCACAAAACGAGTCCCTGCCATCCACGCCGACGAATACATCCAGAAACCCGGAATTGCAAGAGGAAACCTCGCAGCATCAACAGATAGCCCGCACGGAGATGAAGAATATTCCAAGAAACACCGGAACTTCGTGAGTCCTTCTCCCTCCCTTTAGTCCATTACATTGCAGAGGAATTGACCGCGCAGACCCCATTACAACAACACGTCCTCTTCTGGGACCGCGATGCAGACGGCCAGATATACCCCTGGGACACATACATCGGTTTCCGCGAGCTGGGGTTTAATATCCTCTTCTCGTTTGTCGCTGTGTTGATTATCAATATCAATTTCTCGTATCCCACGAGGCTGGCGCATTCGTATATACCGGATCCGTGGTTTAGGGTTTATGTGGATAGTATTCATAAGGCTAAGGTGCGACCCTACTTGCAGCATGTCATACATGGTTGATTGGGACAGTGCTGACAACGAACAGCATGGCTCTGATAGCAGCACGTACGATCCAGAAGGCCGTTTAGTGCCGCAGAGTTTCGAGAATATGTTCAGTAAATACAACAAGAATGAAGACGGGACGTTGACGTTCGGTGAATTGTTCACCATGATTAAAGGGCATCGGTGTGCTGCTGATCCATTTGGTGTATGTCTCTTTTCTTACCCGGGGTTTTGAGAGCTGCTTACTGACTGGCTTAACAGTGGGGAGCTGCATTCTTTGAATGGGGATCAACATGGCTTCTTATTCAGAGGGATGGGAAGATATATAAGGAGGATGTTCGTGCTGTTATGGATGTGAGTGATCCGATAGGTCTGATTTGAGGATACATGCTAATGGTTTGTTAGGGCTCGATATTCTGGAGGATCCGCGAAGAACGACAGAAGACGAGGCAAGGATGGAATAAAGGATGGGGAATTGGGGGTGATGGATTTGTGGGATCGCAAAAAGTGCACATTTAAACAAGCCTGTACAAAGGCAATATTGCCAGAGCTGGATGTATGTTCTATAATATACTTCTGTATAAACAAGCATTTACAATAGCATTGCAATCAAATCGACCCTCCAAACCCAACAGGCCTCCGCTTCCCATCATTCTCCGGAAGAATAGCCATAACCTTATAAATCTTCCCCATACCTCCACCCCCCTTCTCAACCAACCGCTGCCACGCAGTCTCCAAATTCTTCCTCTTCCCCTCGTCCTGAATCCCCTTGAGCAACTGCTGCATCCGCTCTGCGATCCCCATAGCACGCAGGAAATCGCCCTGTTCCATGGGTCCGTGGACTTCAACGCCCTCGCTCGCTTCGATCGCGGACTCAGCGAGAGCAGTGAAGTCGACGTCCGCGCTGACGTCGACCTGGCCCGGAGATGAAAGGGGAGGGACGTTTTGGTGGTTTTGGATGCCGCGAAGGGAGTTGATGGGGATCGTGTTGAGGGTTCCGTAGTCCATGATTAGGGCTGCGCCGGAGGGGTTTTTCTTGAAGTTGGCTGGAGTAGAGGATGGGCCTTGTCTTTCCTGGAGCGTGAGCTGAGATGACCCTCCAATGCGGCGCGCAAAGTCAGCTGCGTAGATGCGGCTTTCAGGGCTGATTTCGATAGTTGAGCCAGGTTGGGATTTGAGCGCGCGGTATCGCTGTGAGATCTCCGGGATTACAAGCGAGGACGGAGTAGATGCCTTGGCCATAGTCAAGTTGAATTCCGGCTCGTCTGGGATATTCTCGTCCACGGCTTTGGGGTTGAGCGTGACCAGGATCTCGCGCCATTGCGATGTGTTGGCGGGTTTGGGGGGGTTCTCGATCGTGATAGGGCCGGTGGGGGTCATGATCTCCTTCACGGGGGGTTGCTCATTTTCGGGTGCTGGGGCAATGGATTCGAACGCATGGACTGGGAGGGCGTCGAAGAATTCGTGGGCAAAGATGAATGGCGTTTTGTCCTCTTCTGTAAATCGGTTATCATATGGTCCGTTTAGTAATGGCGGAGAAGCTTACCTTGAGGCAACAACCGGATGTCCTCAACCCAGACTACCGGAACATCGAAGTACTTGCAGGTACTTTTGTGCCCGATATCCGTCTCTTCCATAGCTGCCGCATCACCGCAAAGGAGCTTCCTCTGCACTTCTCGTAGGGTCGCGCTCGCCTCCACGAGATAAATTGCCTCGATACTTGAAGTAAACGTCTTGAAATTCCGGAACGCCTATCCCCAGTATGTCAGCAGACAAACACGTGCCCAGCGATATAATTTTGTCCCTGCACACTCACCCGCAGCATATCATCCATCAACGTCCCCTTCCCCGGCCCAACTTCCATCAGCTGCACCCCACTGCGCTTGCGCCCCTGCGCAATCCACTCCGCAATCGTCCATATCCCAACCAACTCGCCAAACACCTGCGAGATCTCCGGGGATGTGACAAAGTCTCCCTTCTGTCCGAATACCTCCCCGCCGCCGTCCGGTCGTGTTGTGTAGTAGCCGCCTTCCGGGGATGTGAGGACCTGGCGCATGAACGCGGCGATGGGGATTGGGCCTGTCACCTGAGTAGAGGAATTGTGTTAGCGTACTATATGGGCGATTCAATGGTGGTTGAGCGATCGGGAGAATACCCTCATTGCGCTGGCCAGGGTCCGGGCGAGAGGTGTAGACCATTCTCTTTTATCAAATGTTGAGCTCCATCGGGTCCAGCGTCGTGGCCCTAGTCCGAGTGCCTCATGTTGGTATCGTTTGATTGACTGCGTCAAGGCGCGCTTCATAGCGCGGTTCATCTTGCTTTTCGCCGGAGCTTTTTGGCGGGGCTCAAGTTCAGTTCTCTCTTGTATGTATGTTCATAGAAGGGCAATTGGAATCAAAGAAGAGCAAGCATGGGGTATAACTATATCGTCTAATCAATAACTCTACCTCAAGGACACAACGCAGGAGAATACAGCAAAAGCAGTCAACGGCTCTCCGGAGCTCTCCAACTTCTCCGCAAAAAAGTTACAATGCACGTGATTCTATCGTTATCATATCGCCGAAGACAAAGCAAGAATTAATATTTGTACAGACCATAACACCAACTAGAGATTGCTATGCAAAGAAGATTAAATCGTATACTGGCACGTCTCATTTTGTTTTTGTCGCGCCCTGAAAGCAAGTATACAAAGTCCTCCAGTCTATCGGTGTCGTCTCCCACGGGGTTGAGTCGGAGCATCAACCATCATTTGGTCGCTGTAGAGTCCATGGTCCTGAAATCCATGTGTTCCATCCTGTATCGCGGGGTTCGCGTGGCGATTACGGCGTTGTCGGTCGGCCTGTTCACGGAAATCATTGAAAGATGATGCTTGAGGGTTGTAATCTGACGCTGCTCCAGCTGGCTTCCAGCGCATGGAAAGAACCCTACCATCGGCCTTTGTAGTTTCCTATTAGCCCAATACTTAGCATATAATTAATGAGTGCGAAGTACCTTCTGGTTGTGAAAGTTAGCGACGGTATTCTCTGCAGACCACTTCTCCGCAAAAGTAATCTCAGCAGTCACAGCTGGGTACTGTGAAACAATCCAACAATTCATCACCGAGCCGCAAACCGGTTCTAAGGCTGATTGAATGTCTGCCGCAGTGGTACCAGGTGCAAAATTGCTTCCAATGACAACGAACGGCCCGGAGCTCGCCCCCTTGATGCTCATCCCCCCGGTGTAATCCCGGATTACCGACTGCCCGTTCGCAGGGTTGAGAGCTGAAATCAAGCGATCTTCATCTAGACGGCGCTTGTTCGCGGACTTGGATCGCGGGGCTTTCGAGGGTGCAGGAGGCGCTGCGGACACAGCCGGTTTGCTGTTCTTGGGTTTCGGTTTCGGTTTTGGTTTAGAGCTGGTAGATGCAGAAGGCTAGGTCCGTAAGCAACACTGATTGGAATGGATAATCTTTGCGACGCCCACGAGTCACAAGGGTAAAAATTACTGGCGATGGTGTTGTTACCTTTGTGACACCAATCCTGCTTGCTAGGCTCCTAGGTGTCGCATTCTGATTCTGAGCTTTCTTCCCAACAGCGCCGGAGCCTGGCGCGCTGGCTCTCCTGTTCTTCCCTAAGATCTGACTTGCTAGCTCTTCATTCTTCTTCTTTTGGCGACCTGGAATAAGTGCGTAAAAAACGAGTTAGAATAGTTCTTTGGCCGCAAATGGTGCTTATTATGATGGGAGGGATGCGATACCGGCTCGGATAATATCGTCGAAAGAGGTCGCTGCTTTACCGGCAGCCATGATTATGGAAGAAAGAGAGACGAATTACTGGCCAGGGTTAAAAATAAATCACAGGAAAAAAAAAAAAAGGGTTACACCAGCGCTGTAGAAGTAAGGGAAGAATTGGCAACAACAGTAGATGAGTTGGAGGGAAGATGCTCGGAGACAGTCAAGGGCCGACTTTTTCCCACTGCAGCTGTCCGACACTGCGCAACAATCACCTCTGCAACTGTCTCTGGGCAGTCTCAATTTCCAGGCTTAATTGAAGGCAGTACGTATATACGAAACTATTTGAATTACTATTGCGATCCTGACTGACTGCAAAAGGAATACTCGTGCTGTGTCCATATGGCGGCGCATATGGCGGCGACTGCCGAATTCAGCCCTGTGCCATTGTTGGTTCTTTCCATTTTGTCCAACATGAGAGAAAAAGAAAAGCAATATTGCAGTGCAGGAGCGCCGGTCGCTTTTCACTAGCCATGAGGTCCGATAATTATTCTTCGCGTGGCCTGCTTTCTTTCTTCTCTTACCGTTGTGTCTCATGATACCTGGTACTCCTTTTCTGCCCAGGAGTCTACCCTTTATATGTATCTTCTTGTCTTTACTTGGTTTCCTTAACCTGTGCTGCATTTCACTTACCAGGGTTTATCAACTACATTGGACATCTTCCTGACACAATGGATACGATGAAGACGATGGCTTCGAACGACCGGGTCAACCAGCGTCGCCAGGGACTGTCATGGTCTCTTAGCTTTCGGTCTTCCACAAGGAAAAGACCAGGGTAAGGCTTCTGTAATCGCTCCTTAGGAGGTATAATGCTGACCGGCTACAGCAAGATTGTGAGACCCCCTACTCCTCCACCGACCTGCGAGGAAAGAGTCCATTATCCGGTCTTCAACCCGCACGATCCCCGACATAACCCTACGGCTATTCCTCCTTCTTGGATCCGCGGCAGCTACAGCCTGTCCGAAGACTCATCTAGCACACAAAATACAGGCCGTTGGCATAGCCTATCCAAGAGGTCCCTTCGAAAGGCACGGTCTGGACTTGACGCGATCAGGTCGGGAATGCACAGGCGTCCATCCGTTGATCAGCTAGGGCCTCGTCGAGATATCCCAGGACTATGGATGTCAACCGACTCGCGTGCAAGCTCTATCGATCGTCCAGATAGTTCTTTCCCTTCGACTATATCGGAAGCCAGCACTGATGACGAATTCGAATTCGGAACCGATCTTTATCGGACGCGGCCCAACGGCTCTTCCACGTGGAACCTTGAGATTGTCAACAAGTACTTGAGCGAGGTAGGATCGTCCCACGCGCTCCCGCCTGACATCTACACTGATGTGGACATTGGTCCCGCTGGTTCGCGACTAGAAGGAGAGACCCTGAACAATCCCAGCGAGGCGGACTCCGAGGTGACGAGACTACCGTCCAAGACGCAGACAATTACATGGGATGATCGCATCCAACCCGGACGGAGGCCTTCCACCTCAGATTCAAGTTCCATCATCTCGAGCAGGGTATCGACTAGCTCTGATGAATCAACCCTTTCTCAGCTTGTCAATGCTACCCAGGCTTTCGAGGCATTGTGCTCAGTTGACGAGCCCGCAAAGGACATGCTTAGCAGCCCGGGCATTGGACGCGATGACGATGATTCCTTGCCTGCCACATCTCGAAATAGCACCGGATCCCTTTCAGGAGGCGTTGCAAGTCAGAACAACGAGTCTACCAGGGCTAACTCGGAGGAAGCTGACAACCAGTTAAGCAGCGTGAGTCCAAGCTCTCATATCGAACGTATCCCACTGACTTATTTACTAGAATGGCGGAGAAACATTTGCAGAGAAACCGTCGCGAAAAACCAGTCGTGCTGGTTCCATGAACGCGTCTGGTAGCAATAACTCCTTTACTGGCCAGGGCAACCAACCTAGATATTTGAATTGTCAAAGCGATAGCACAGCACCTACATCGCGTGATCAATCTAGTTGTTGGACTCATAGCGAAGGGAATGTTAGCACGCCACCTACATCGTACACTCAATCTAGGCGTTCAACTACTCAAAGCGAAGGCAGCTCTAGCGCGGCGCGTGCATCATGGTCAAACATGTCATCCCCAATTGAGCACGATGACATACTTTCTCTGCCGTCCACGGGTCCCGGAGATGAACACTCCGACGTCGATGGAAAATCAAATGGCTTTAGCCCGGATCAAGGCACTGCCATCAAATCGGATTTAGCGATCATTCACGAAGGAAACATTGACGGCACCATCGGCCTTGGAATCCACCAGAGTGCTTCAGTTAGCGCGCACACTGATTTCCAGATGGACAGCCCATTGTACACTCATGAATTGGATCGTCAACCAAGTGTCCAATCCAGAGAATCGAGAAAATCAGTTGACTCGAATGACGATTGCTTTCTTACGTACGCCATGTTTCAGAAACAGTATTCTTCGTGATACTTGATGTCTGGCCATTAGATTACTTTCTGGATCTGATTGTCATTCGTTCTTACATGTTTTGCTTCTTTCTAACGAGGCCATGCGGTTATGCCACTGTCTTACGGTGTATTGTTATTTGAGATCGTATATCTACCCACGTTCATGTTTTCTTGTACTGTCATTGGAAATGGTCTTATCAGGTTAACTTTGGAGATGATGTTATGTTTTCTAGATCGTTCGTTTGTTGTCAATACAACCCCTCTTTAATTACTTTGATGAATATCCTGGTTGTAGTTTAAATGGCATATATGACACTTAAAGCCAAACATAGGTCTAAAACGCCGTCGTATACAAAGATAAATTAACCGAAACGAAGAGTAAACCCGGCACCTGCTTCACCCGTGTCACCACCAGGAGCACCTCCAAACACTCCCGCAAAGTCCAACTGAGGAGCCTCCTGACCACGTTTAGGGGCCTCGGGCGTCGCACGACGTCTCCGCTTCTCCATCCCCGCTTTGGAGGGGAAAGTCGGGAACATCTCCTTCGGCTTGGGGCGCGGATCCTCACGGAAGTATGGATGCGACAGACATTCCTGAGTCGAAGGGCGCGAGCTTGGGTTTAGTGCAAGGAGAGAGGATAGAAGGTGTAGACCCGCATTGGTTAGGAAGGGGAATTTGGTGCGGGGGAGCAATGGTGGGATCCCCGATGACGCAGACGAGGTAGATGGAAGTTTGAGGGATTTGGCGTTGGGGAGGGAGCGGAAGCCAGGCCAGGTTTGTTGGGTTGGGGGGCCTGTTAGGGCGAAGATCTAGTTTGCCGTTAGTAGATGGCTCTGTGTTGGGATGGATTGCGTGTCCGTACCTTGGAGACCTGATCGACTTCATTCTTTCCTTGCAGCAAGGGCTCCTTGGTGAGGAGTTCTCCGAATATACAGCCAATGCTCCACATGTCGACCTCAGTGCCATATTTCTCGGCACCCAGTAGTAGCTCAGGAGAGCGATACCACAGCGTAACGACGAGCTGGGTCAGCTGCGGTGGCGGATCGCCGTAGTATCTCGCCATGCCAAAATCGGCGATCTTGATCTCTCCGCGGTTGTTCAAGAGCAAGTTCGAGCTCTTCAAATCGCGGTGCATGATCCATTGCGAATGAAGGAAGTCCAGACCGGAAAGTATTTGCGAGAGGAGCGTTTTGATTTCCGATGGGAGGAAGGGTTCGCGCATGTCGTCGAGTAAGGTTTTCAAATCATGTTCGAGGAAGTCCATAACGAGGAATACACTGTTCATAGGGTAACAAAGGGAAAAGGGTAATCACAAAGTCCCCGGAAATGGTTAATTTTCTCCTCGATGCATCTCGAACTTTTCAGGGAAGTCAAAAAAGAAAAGGGGAAAGGGTATAGCTCACTCGTCCACTTTGTTTCCGATGACAACTTCACGGAGATAAACAACGTTCTGATGGCGGGCTTCCAGGAGGGTCTGGATCTCACGCAGGCCAGTGACGGGGAATCCATCGGGGGAGTTCTCCATCTTGAGCTTCTTGAGAGCAACCACCTCGCCAGATGTGATATCCTTGGCCCTGCTCACCCAGCCATACGAACCTTCTTCGATATGGTTCAAGCGTTCGAAGTTGTCCACATGTCGACACGGGCCCCATTCGCGCATCGGGAAGCGAAGCAATTCGGATCGTTTCTGCTGCTGTTCAGCTTCAGCGGGAGTTGCTGTCGTCGCAGCAGTGGACTGATCGTTGGACAATCGGCGTCGTTTCGCGGGTGGCTGTTGTTGTTGTTGTTGTTGTTGTTGTTGTTGTTGTTGTTGTTGTTGCTCTTGTCCATCGAGCGCGTCATCCTGCTGTTTCTGGGCTTCTGCTGCTTTGCTAGCTTCAGCTTCTTCTTCCAGCTTGCGTTGTCTCTCTGCTTTGGCGCGTTTCTTGGCCTCCTTTTCTCGTTTCTGTTGCGCGACAAGGGCTTCCGTTTCGGGGTCTTCGTCAGCCCATCGTGATTTTCCGGGTGCAGACATGGTATATATTATTCCAGTATCGTCCTATCCAGTATCTGGGATGTCAAGCGCAGCTTCAAGTGATTGTAGATAGCAGACGGAAGGTAGTGGCGCGTCGGGGTGGAAGGAAAACAAAGAAGAATTGGCAGATCGGATTCGGAAGTGACGCTATCGGCCAAGGCCGGCGATCCCCGCTCTGTCCCGCCAATTTCGAGAAAATGCTATGGATTTATAAGACAGCCATCCGGAGTTATTTTTCTACAATATTTTGTTGTTTATCTGTTTTCATATTCTCGTTATACCCAGTTCTATTTGCTTTTATATCCATCATGATTGAACCGTTCCAGGTCCGTCCCTTAGAGTATGGCAGGGAAACTCTGGCGCTGACACTCTATAGACGACCTTCGCGGTCCCAATGACCTGCGACGGCTGCGTGAAAGATATCTCCGGCTCTCTTAACAAGGTTGAAGGAATCAACAAAGTCGATGCCGACCTGAAGGAGCAGCTAGTTTTCATCGAGGGCACTGCACCACCCAGCAAGATCGTCTCTGCTATCCAAGACACTGGTCGTGATGCGATTCTCCGTGGAAGCGGCACATCCAACAGTACGACTCTTTGTTCCCTGCTCCTTCCTCGAACCCATACTGAGATGTAAGCTACATAAACAGGTTCCGCCGTCTGCATTCTCGAAACACACTCGAATAGCGTCTCGAATAAGATTCGCGGACTTGCGCGCATGGTCCAGGTTTCCTCCAACATGACCCTTGTTGACTTGACCATCAACGGACTCTCGCCAGGCCGCTACTGGGCTACCGTGCGGCAAGCTGGAGATATTTCACAGGGAGCGGCCTCGACGGGTGGAATCTGGGAGGCATTGAAGTCGACTGTTCTTGGTTCGGAGACCCCCAAGGAGCCCCGGGGTGTGTTCGGGACGGTGGATGTTGATGCAAAGGGTCGTGGAAACGTTTTTATGGACCGTCCCATCGCGATCTGGGAAATGATTGGCCGGAGTATGGTGCTTTCGAGGTCGAAGGAGGGCCCGTTTAAGCGGGAGGACCCGGATACGTTGGTTGGTGTTATTGCTCGCAGTGCTGGTGTCTGGGATAACGACAAAATGGTCTGCTCATGCTCCGGAAAAAATGTCTGGCAGGAGCGTCAGGAGCAGGTCTCTCAAGGCATGGTTTGATTTGGTTTGGCTTAGTCCCTTAAAAAGAGAAAGCGTTATAGAGTTCGTTGCATTCACTGTTTATGATACCTATGAGAGATGATATGTATTTTTCGTCGGGATTTTCCTTTCTTATTTTTATTTTGTTCAACCTTCCGTATGGACCTGGCTGCTACCATGGATGCGATTGTCCTGCCTACGATGTGTCTGGCTGTATTGCTGCCTCAGCCGACGGTGTTTGTCTTCAGCAGCAGCAAATGATTTTGTCCCTATCTTTCAAGAAGTTCTTTCTTCCTCCATCTATTTTCCATTTCTCATTCAACTGTCGTTGCTATTACCTCTCCAATATGACCAGCAACCAAAGAGCAGAGAGGTTTATGCTCATCGCAGGCGTACTAGGAGCGCACAGGAACCCCCTTGCACCGCTATGAATATGCTTGGAAAATTCTGTGTGAGATCCTACCAAGCGGTACCAAGTATGCAAGCAGCCACATAATCTCCTCCAACAGATGGCTAGGGTCCATTCACCGTGTGCTGAGACACCGTGTGCTGAGACACCGCGCTGTCGAATACCTTGAATCCAGACCAGGTAGAGATTCTCGTTTCTATTATGGCGTTGCATGGGTTGATCGCGAGTTACTACCGAGATGAGATGAGCCCTGAAAGTGGTAGGGACATGCTTTTGGACAAGATAAAGTGCATTACCAATCCCTTGAACCAAATTCACGAAACCTATGAGTATCTGGCCGCTATGGAAATTGTTTCCAGAAGCTGCTTAGGTTACTATATCGACAAGGAATACCGCCCGGATGCAGCCCAATCTGCCAGATTTATAATCGCCTAGGGCCACTTATTGCAGGTCGACTTATTTGACATAATGCCCTGATTTTCCGAGGCTTCGGAGGTTTGACAATTGCCCTTTTGAAGATTTGCTGGATGGAATCCGAGTGTTGAACCGCGTCGCAGACGCAGTCGAGTGTAAATATATCTCTTCGCTCTTCTGGTCCAAGTACAGACGTTACTATAGTTAAACGATTTAGAATCGCACAGGTATTACCTTCCAAGAAGGGCAATGCTATCATGAGTGAAAGCGAAGTCATTGCCCACGGAAACCGACTCGTGACAACCCCAAGAAACCCGGGGCATGCTGTGTACCCCAAAGCCCAAGCGTCGGGGCTACCAAGCGATACCCACGGTCGAGATCAACTAGGACTGAGCATGGTGCAGACTGCGTGTGCATGGCAAATGATGTCTTTTTTTTTTTTTTTTCTACAGAAGCGACAGGGTCAGACTTTCGTTTGGCGTATGTCAGTGAGAAACAGCGTTGGCCATGTTTCGTTCAAGTCTAGGGCTGTTTGTGCCACCAAGTTCATTGATTAGTAAGGGCGATTTGGGTCGCCCCGGGGGTAGTCATTAGCTCTAAGCCTGACCGAAATTCATTCTCTTGCCGGCATAGAACCAGACCAGTTCGCAAGTTGCATAGAAGTACACCAAGGCAGTGGAATGATAGAATTTCGGTCAGTCACGTTAGCAAACAGGTGGCAGCGATATCGCCATGATTCGGTGATTGTTGATTCCAAGCGCCGCGGCGGGTCTACAGATTATCAGAAAGCCACCACGGCACCGCTATTCGCCAAAAAGGCCAGAAAGTTCTGTCGCCTATAGGATATGGAGAATAAAGTCTCGGGCAAAGTGCTATCCCCACGGAGCACGAATACCGTTTTCAAGAAGCAATTACGGACAATGGCCCGATGCTGCCCATCTTTTGATGCTCGGACCCGGGCTATTTTTATCGAGCGGCTTGAAGAATCTGGAGGATAGGAGTCCCATAAGATGCAGTAAACGCAGGTCTATCCCTGCATCGGTCAATCGGATCCAGCATCACTAGTGACCAGCCCCATTTTTCACTGTGACAGCCAACCACCATTGCCGAAGCCCTGCTGCTAAATGTGTGACAGCGCTTGGGGGAACTCGCTCTCGTCGAATGAAGCGGCTGGGCAGCGAGGACTGCCATATTCTCGCACGCTCCTGGCGGTTAGGTCGGAGGGTTGGGATTTTATTGCATGCCTGCCTCGAGGCCCGACTCCGACTGTATCGCATCGCAGTTTAAGCAATCAAGCCATCTCAACCTCCTTCCGAGCCACATATTATTTTTCTTCTCCTTCCTCACATCTTTTCCCCTTGTCAATGAAACAATAAGTAGATCCGCAATCAATTACTAGTCCCTTTGTACCCTATACTTTTCTCCCTTCCGCGGGCGCTTCTACAATCTCGGTCGGATTTTGTTCAACTCTCCTGTTGTTCCTTGCGGCATCACCACCTGCAAGCCCTTTTATTTTATTTTATTTTTCCCTTTTCTTGCGTCACCTTATCTAATTTCTACGAGAACGCGCTCGCGTTGCTCTAATAATACCTCCGACGTGTCTGCAGACTAACAGCCTTGGTTTTTGCTGGGCTGCTGGGCATTGTCTCATTGTTCGGAGATTGATACCCTCCTGCCATCGGAACCAAGCCACCTCTTATCTCTCTCCTGGGAAGGCCAATTTATTTATATTTGTATCGGACATATACCCTGGCTCACCGACCAACTCGCTCTAGATTGGCTCGTGGTGTATAAACACGCGCAACAATTGCGGCCTGACTTTCGGACCAAGTCATCTATATAACCTCAGACCACTCCAGGTGTCCTTCCACAGGCGAACTGTTTGTTCAAACACGATGTCCTTGAAGCAGGTAGGCCACAATTCTAACCGGATCGCTTTACCAACATAGACACCCATTCTAATGAAGACGTATAGGAAATCGAAACTTGGGTGCTGGCCCTTGAATATTACGACAACCAGCAATATGAGGAGGCTATCCAAGTCTTTGATGGTATCGCGGATACGTCTAAGATTCTCTTCAACTGCGGTGTTATTTGCGCTACTTTGGGAGAGCATGAACGAGCGGTATGTTGATCGATTGCTCTGTTAGCGGAAATGGCCTGCTGATGTATGGCATTAGGTCGAGTGCTACCAACGCGCTGTCGGTTTAGACCAATACCTCGCTATCGCCTATTTCCAGGAAGGCGTTTCGAACTTCCTGCTGGGCGATTTCGAGGAGGCCTTGGCTAACTTCAACGATACTCTGCTTTATCTCCGAGGTAATACGTCTATTGATTATGAGCAGCTGGGTCTCAAGTTTCGTCTCTTCTCTTGCGAGGTGCTCTTCAACCGGGGTCTATGTTACATCTACCTTCAGCAGATGGGACTGGGCCTCCAGGATCTTGAGTTCGCATCGAAAGAAAAGGTTACGCAAGACCACGATGTAATCAACGACGCAATTCGTGAAAGGGCGGAGGTATGTTCTTACTGACTGGCAAAATGAGCCATATGTTGACTTTAGACATAGGGCTACACCGTCTTCTCTATTCCCGTCGGGGTAGTCTACCGACCAAACGAAGCCAAAGTGAAGAACCTCAAGACCAAAGACTACCTAGGAAAGGCAAGATTAATTGCTGCCTCCGAGAGAAGCAACACCCACATGGCACCTAGCCGTCAGCATTCCGAGCCACCCTTAAATCGCAGTCTCTTCCCGCCAACACCCCCACCAGACACAGACAAGTCTAGCACGCACAGCTCGAATAATAGCCAAGGAGGAACGATAACAACAGGTCGATCCGCTTCTGTTCGCGCAGCACGTCCTCCACGATTGGATCTGGATCGGCCCGGTGCCAACCTTGGTGGCCGACAAAACGGCCCTGAAGCGGGCGAAAAGCCACGAATTGGAACTACGCGCACAGCATCCGAGACAAGAGGGCAATTTGCTCGCCAAGAACAGCAACCTCGCGGATTATACATCCAGAACATGGGCCGACAGCCAGGACATTGGGAGCCATCAGGGCACAAGCGAGGAATGAGTGATACGGGGTATATGCCACCGATTGAAGACGGATACGCAGAGGAACCCTACGGAAACTACGCACCAGCCCGTCGATCTCTAGTCATGAGCACCGGCGGCCAATCTCGAAAAATGATGCCACGCCAACAGATCCAACAATACATCGATGAAGAAGAGGAATACGCCAGCGACGCTTGCGACGAGGAGGACGCTGCCTTCGATAACGAAGAGTTTGAAATAGTAGGTGCGTCACGACAACGCGGACACGCACCAGGCACCCGAGTCTCGCGGCGGAGCTACACACGACGACTTGAGATCAACAAATTCCGCATCAAGGTCCACGCACTGGAAGATAAGAGGTATATCATGGTCGGACCGACGATTCAGGTTGCGGAGTTTGAGAAGAGGATCCGTGATAAATTCGGGTTCCAGTCACCGTTGAAGCTGAAGATGCGGGATGATGGGGATATGGTTTCGATGGTGGATCAGGAGGATTTGGATTTGCTTCTCATGTCGGCGAAGGAATTTGCTCGACGGGAGGGGAGTGAGATCGGAAAGACGGAGGTAAGTCATTCTTTGTTCTCCCTTGAGATAAGATGATCATGGTGGCTAACGGTGCTTCTAGATCTGGGTAGAGGTGTTACCTATGTTCTGATTTGGCTGATTTCTTTTCCACGTATATACCCTTGATGATTAAATGTCTTTACTAGCATATACCCTATAGTCGATTCCTTGACATAATATTCTTTGCCTAATTCTATGAGTTATGCCCAGGGCTTCGATTTGCTATCCAGTCGTTATACCCAGGGCTCTACCGGCTCTTATCCCAACCAGGTTGTCATGCATTATCACAGAGACCACCCAAATGGCACTCGTAGTACAGAATAACCATGACCAAGACCCTCAAAGATAGAAAGCTACTAGTTATAGACTCAACCGTTGTTCAAAGTACGTCCCTCAAAAGACACCGGGAGAGGCCTCTGAAGGCTACAAGAGCATCACATCCTCGCTGAGAGTCATCAAGATATCCCTTTTTACCTCCACTGCCACGAATAGCCAGTCACCAGCTGTGCTAGAGGTGTGTTCATTACTTTACTCCAAGAGAGCAGTGATGGATCCTTATGGTACTTACTGACTCTCGTGCTATTGGAGAGAGGCTCCAGGAGTGCAAAGACGACAAAAATTGAAACCCTGGAGAGCAGAGTGTATATTGAGATATTAAGGACTGTCATAGAGTTTGAATGGATTTTGCAACTGATATGTTCACACAGATGGTAAACAATAGCTTCTGCTGTGGTGACCAGTTCAGCAGGTTAGGATGTTAGCAAAAAAGGCTCTGGGACCCAACAAAGCTTCCTCAGGGTATTGAGAGCTGGCGGTCGTGCCTTCTTGAGTCCCTGAGCTTCTCCCAGTCTGATCTTGTGCAGATATTGCAATCACCAGCAAATCCTAGGTATTATATCCCGTACATAGTAGTATGCTTTTCCCTTTTACGAGACAGTTTATAATGCTTCACTTGCGTAGTGGTGAGGAATAGTGTCTGGCTGATTAGGCGTCTGCAGACGATCAGACGCGAATGAAGCAGGGACACATTCACTGACGCCTAGGCCATGCAGGAAAAAGCCAATTTAATACCTGCATTAAATATATGGAGCTATATGAGCTGAAATTGGGCAAACAAGACCAGTTGCTCCATGACAGCTGCGATGTGTGTGCTAAGGCCAAGAAAGTGAAGAACCAGAGCCGTGCACCAGTTTCCAGAGCTACAAAGCCACTCCGATGCGTGTACACGGATTTCTGGATGTGACGGTCTCGTTCAATATGTATCTATTGGTAGACTATCTCGCAAATACTAGCATGAGGAAGAAAAAGAAAGTACACTGGGCCTGCAAAGACTGGACTATTAAATGTGTGAGGATGTTTCTCCCTAAAGCGGGATAAAAGAATCAACGCAAAGGAATCAACCCTGCTACGCACTGAGCAAGTGCTCACGCTCTGTGGCACTGGGGCTCAAGTCACGATGGTATGGGACTTGAAAGATATTATCTGTCATTGTATTCATAAATCTTCATCAAGGCAGACTGAAGAACTACTCGTGTGACGTTCTCCACACGTTCCTTGTCGGCCCACTCCCTCTCGTCCGGATTTTTAGCCTTAGGAAACCTGACTATGGGAGATCGTTGACACCCTGCCAATAATTGGACTTGTAGGGCAAGCTCCTAAATAACCTGAGTGACAGAGGCACCAGTGCCCATTATTGCTACCCTCTTATCCTTCCAGTCGATATTGGACTTTGGCCATTCCGCCATGTGATAGATTTCCCCCTTGGATTGATCCAAATTTGTACCACCTGGGAGAGGCTGAAGTAAAGCAAACCCACGACACATACCAACCATCTCATCAGATGCGCTTGCCTATCGGAGAGGAAAGCATTTCACTGGTGAGACAGGATATCCCAAAAGGCACCAGTGACGAAAGTTGAGAAAGTATAGTGCTGGCTGATCTTCCATAGGCTGTCAACATATTCGAAGTACGAAAAAATATCGGTTTGCAGAGGGAAATATTCACTCTATGTCCATCTATCGATCAGGCTGTCGTCGAAGAATTGATAGTACGATTGTGGGCTGTCTGGCTGTGCTCCGGGATACCGATTCGAATACCAGGCTCCCCTGAGCTGGGGGAATTTCTCGATTCTATGCACTCGGAAGCCCAGCTTGCGAAGCCTGGAAATGTTAATAGTTTTGTAACCATGTGTCGAGGGATGTGGGGTCTTCGCCCTATAGACCTGGGACGTCTGAGTCGAATCCACATCGATATTCAATTGATCTCGGAGTTGAATGTTGCGAATGTTGCATTATGACTGACAGTACAATTGCTGGAAAAGCTGACCGAACTAGCGAGAACATTATTCGAGTCAAGGTTTGATCAACCAAGAAATTAGGGTTGGAGATGCATGCATGATATTTTTCAAGACGTAGGCGGTGTGTCTAGTAGGGTTACGATTTGGCGATTATGTATGTATACCCCTCATTTTACAGGTTGATGAACTCTCCCTCGGAGCATCCATTACTTTGAGATATTTCACATTGCTCTCTTGATACGGGTTCGTTCTCTCTCTCAAAGTCGAGTCGTCACAAGTTAGTATGGGATTACTCCCTTGGACAAAACTGCCCCAAGCTTTTCCAACGCTCGAAACGTTGACAGTTGTGGTATGTCTACCTAGGGAAACGAGTCGGTCTAATTTCACTCACATTCTGCGACCAGATCTCTCTCGGACTCTGTTCTTACTTGATCATCGGGTTGTTTTACCGTTTGTATCTTCATCCTTTGGCCAAATTTCCCGGCCCCAAATTGGCAGCAGCAACATTTCTCTACGAGTTTCACTTCAACCGTCAAGGAACCTTCATCTGGCAGCTTGAGAAGCTTCACGAACAATATGGTGAATGTCTAGTCTTTTTTTTTTTTTTTTTTTTAATTCTCATACTGACTTTCAAAGGACCAATCATCCGCATTATCCCTGATGAACTGCATATCAAAGATTCTTCGTTCTACGACGAAATCTACGCCGGAGGCCTTCGTGTTCGCAACAAAGACGAGAGTTTTGTCAAAATGTTCGGGACACCTCGCGCTCTAGTGGCCATTGCGGATCACGCCCACCACCGCATGCGCCGAGGCTTGCTAGGAGAATTCTTCTCTAAGCGGTCTATCGTCAATATGGAGCCCATTATCAACAATGCCATTGACAAGCTCTCTCAGAGGCTATGCGATGCTTGCAAGACAGGGGTGGTAATCAATATGGATGCTGCGTTCGCCGCCATGACAGCCGATGTGATCACACGCCATGGGTGGGGCCAGAGTGGAAACTATCTGGAGCATGGCAATTTTAACAAGCAATGGAAAGATGCGGTAATTGGTACTATGGGCAGTCGTGTCTTGTTCCGCCATTTTCCATTTATGCTTAATGTCCTCACGGCCATGCCATTGCCTCTGCTCCTGTGGATTGACCCAGACGTGGCAGATATTCTGAAGATTGAGGATCTGGTTCGACAGCTTTCACTTGAGAATGTCAGCAGAGGTGCGGCCCAAAAACAAGAGAACAAGACCATTTTTGATGCACTCAACAACCCCGATCTACCACCGGATCAGCGCACTGCTGAGAACTTGGTCGACGAAGGTCATATTCTCCTCTTGGCTGGCACGGAAAC
This sequence comes from Aspergillus ruber CBS 135680, assembly GCF_000600275.1. Taxonomy (NCBI): domain Eukaryota; kingdom Fungi; phylum Ascomycota; class Eurotiomycetes; order Eurotiales; family Aspergillaceae; genus Aspergillus; species Aspergillus ruber. Next base: position 297,441 of record NW_024467307.1, on the reverse strand, counting down.
AACTGCTAAAGCACTCACCACCGGACTCTGCTATCTGTTGTTACCAGAGAATAAAAACGTGCTCATAGCCCTGCAGACAGAGCTGCGACAAGCGTATCCAGATGTTTCCACTTGGCCGACATGGAACGAAGTTCAGAAACTTCCATACCTAGTAAATAAAACCAGTCCTTTTCCCCTTCAATGTAATGCTCATGTGGTACCCTAACAGACGGGTGTTATCAATGAGTGTCTTCGCCTGTCACATGGTCTGAGTTGTCGCCTGCCCCGAGCTGCACCGAAGGAGACTTTGCAGTACCAGCAGTGGCAAATACCACCGGGAGTAAGTTCTTGCGTGGCGGTATAGTCTGGATTATGTGATTGAAAACTGCTATTCAGACTCCCGTCAGTCAGACCGCATACTTTGTCCACATGGATGAATCTCTCTTCCCCGATCCTGAAAGATTCGAACCTGACCGCTGGATCCGGGCTTTGGAAGAAGGCTAGCGCCTCGAGAAATACATTGTCTCTTTTTCTAAAGGAAGCCAGCAATGTATTGGAATCAAGTATGTGCGGTTCTGATCCCTTATTTAATGCAAATGGTTGCTAACAACACTCAGCATGGCCTACGTCGAAATGTATCTCACACTAACCCACATCATGCGGCGCTTTGACTTTGTGCTACACAACACTTCTGTCGATGATGTCCGTCTCTTCCGGGACTTTTTCTTCGGCGCGGCGCAGGATGGCTCGGTAGGAGTTCGGGCGGTTGTTGTGGATGTCAAGAGCTGAAAGAATATGACGAGCCTAGGACTTCTGTAGCTCTTGGGAGCGATACTATCTGGTACAGCATGATTGTAGGCCAAATTTGAGCGGCGAAGTTGGATCCCAGCAGCTATTTGCAAACTGAATATACTTGAAATCGCCAAACCAAATTATCTCAAAATCAAGTATCACTGCAATTCACCATATAGAGGGCCCGCTTCCCGTCAACATAGGGAGGCAGTGATTTGTAGTAGTCTGATGAACAGACATAAGGTGCTGTTTCAAAAAAAAAAAAAAAAAAATACTAGATAGGGATCAGAGTTGACTTGGTAGAGGTTATTCAGCACGGCCACATGATATTGGTCTTGACACAGTGGGCTTACCCAAATAGGCACACGAGCTGCCCTCTTGACACCAGACTGTCATCGGCAGTATGTATATTCCTATGTACAAGTATCTATATACGTCTACACCTTCCGCTTCAGCAGCCCCCTAAAGAAGTCGAAGCTATTACTATCACTCTGCAACTGCCACACCCGCCCCGTCGGCCGATCATTCCACCCAAGCTCCTCCGCCAACAACAACCCATAATCCCTTGTAATGCCCTTGATCCGCGCCTTCGCACCACCCTCTTCCTCGAGAGTTACCACCTGGTGCATGTGTAGCCAGTCGTCGTAGTACATCTCTTCGAAGGTCTTATCGAAGCCGGTCCGGAGGAATCGCGCATACAACTCTTCGTACGTGGTGACGATTCGCGCGAGGAGTTTTTCTAGCGTGATCGGAGCGGCGTTTTTAGGGAGGAACTTGGCGACAAGTGCGTTGAGAGATGTTGTTGGTGAGGAATTTGTGGCGTTGATGCCGATACCGACCACGGAGACGTATTCATTGGCCGAGAAATGTGAGTTTACTAGAATTCCGCAGATCTTGGCATATTGTTGTTTTTCGGGCTTGTCTGGGTCCAGGGCGTAGACGTCGTTGGGCCACTTCATTTTCACGGGTAATTCCTCGTAGCCTTGGTCGTAACTCTTGATTCCCTTTACAACTGCCATGGCAGCCAGGTATTGAATGAATACTATCGGGGACGATTGAATCTTCTCGACCGGATGACGCAGAACAGTTGAGAAAATAAGAGCACCCGCTGGGGAAACCCAGACGTTTGAACCACGGCCTCTACCGGCGACTTGAGTGGTTGCTGTCGCAGTGAATCCATTCGGTAGACTCCGGAGAAGTTGGGGGTTTCTAACGAGAATCAGACATATACCGGAGAGCAAGGAATATTGAGGCGACTCACTTCTCCAGTATGGTATTGGTACTGGTAATAACCTCCGCGTACATCAAATTCGAACCAAACTCGGCTGCTCCCTCCTTCATATTGGACTGGTAGTGGCGAAGATTGGAGTAGAAGGCATAGTGATTGAAATATGGTGTAACCTTTGTGGACGGCAGTTCGCCGTGAATGACAAGGCGTTTGAGAACCGCATTGTAGTCCACAATGCCTTGGCTTGTATTTTGACTCTCCGACTCTGCTGGAAGAGACTCTTCCAGATTACCCATGTTCCACACTCCAGATTTCTCCAAACGGAACGTATCATTTGAATCTTTGAAGTACTCCTCATCTCCTTCTTTGGTAATACCATCCTGCAGCGATGATATGATCTTGGACGTGTCTTCCGGGTCCAGCGCCGACAGATGTAACGACGAGAGGGATGGGACTGTGGTGGTCTCATCCGTAACCTGCAACCCCAACTTAGACAGGCATGCCTTCAGGAAGTCTGTCCGCGACTTGTCATCCGCGGCCAGGGCGTCCACCACCTTAGTATACTCTGGTCCGGCAGCGTTCCGATCGAGGTTCGCGGCGGCGAATCTAGATTGTCAGTACTTGGTTAGGCAATGGAAAGAATGGTAGACTGACTCTGGATGCGGCCCTGTCAATACCGCCGCCCCGTCGCCAATTTTGCAGTAAACCACAGCGGCCGCTTCGTCGCCAGGGTCAACATTGAGCTCCTCCGTGAAGCTCGCGAGCACTTCCACCCCTCTATCAGCGTACTTTGGCGCATCGACAAACACCCCTCCGCCGTTGTAATATGACCGAAAGACCTCAGGCACCGTCCCCGTCGCCAACGACTCTTTCGAGACCTTCAATTCAGCGGCCCGCGCTCCGGCCTCACTATGGTAAACGAACCCAGGAAAAGCCCCTCCACGACAGATTCCGGGGTAAAAGGCCAATTCGCGCTCCCCGATAACCTGCATTGTCTTATCACCCATCTCGAATTCACACCGTTTGCAGCCATAGTAGCCCCCCGCACAGAAGCCCAGGTATGCCCCTCCTCTGCGAACAAACTGCTCGATCCGTCGGTTCCCTGCGCCATTGAGTGTCCGGCAATACCCCAGGTCTCCTCCACCTGGCATGACCAGCATAGCGCATGTGAGGGTCCATGGTTCTTTGATTAGCATGTCGCCCGTGACCGGGATCACAGCATAGTGAGGGGCTAGAAGTCGGCGGAGGGTGTAGAGGCAGTGACGGACGGAATCAACGGTGGTGCCATTTCCTGTAGACAAATAAGAAAAGTATTAGCATTTCTGCTGGATTTTCATGCGAATGTTTGGAACGCACCGGAGTAAACCAAGACGTTGACTTTCTTGCCCGTCATATTAGCCGTCATCGTGGTGGCGGAACGAACTGCTCTGGAAAACGACGAACTCCGAACAAGAGCTATCAATCGACAATATCCCGAGTTAATCACGATTTCCGTTCAAAATGTCAAATAACAAGGACAAAGTACTGCCAGAGGTGGAGGACGACGAGCCGGATGACTGGTAGGGTGTTTTCTGCGGTTACTTCGCTTTTGAGGTTGAGGACTGACGCCGGAGTCGGATGTAGGGACAAGCGGATCTTCAGCACTGGCTGCGCAAGTAAGCACTGCAGTAGCTATACAAACAGAGAGTTGCTGATTGCCTCTAGTCGAGCAGGATAAATTGAACGATTGCTTTTTCAATAGGAAAGATTGGCGGAAGTGCCAGAAGCAGGTGAGTCACCTGGACTCTGCTTACTTTGTTTATCTTTTTTTTAATATCTTTATTTCTGCTTCCCCCTCTTCCGTTTATTCCTTTTATTTCCCGGCTTGTATACATGATACTCAATTGCAAGAGCCTGACTGACAGCTCCAGATGGCGGCCTTCCGTGAGTGCTGGAAGCGCGAGGGCAACGACCAGCGCACGCAGACAAGGGATTCTTAATCATTATTCACTGTCACTGTCTTATCCCAGTCTCTCACCCTCTTTCTCTCTCCTCTCCTCTCTGTATCATAACAATGTACCATAGTGCTTTGTGCAGTTGCAAACAAATGATATCACGTGATACTATACAGAAATACGCCGCCAGCCTCAGTGTCATGACTTCATAGCAACCACGCCTTCTCTCCTCAACGCTCACACCATGCCGGTTTCCCAGATCACTCGCTCCCTGCGGGCATCAGGAACCCTGAGATCGCTCAGACACACCCAAACTCTCGCCTGGAGTTCTCGTACCGTGTACCCAACCAGCTACGCGCCGCCGATCACCCTCACCCGCACGATAACCACCTCCTCACCTCTCAAACAACAATCCGCTACACCCCCTTCTACCTCCTCTACCTCAGGGATCCCCGCCTCCAAATCTACCACATCCTCAGGATCGACCTCAGGAACCCCAGCAGACCGCGCCTCCCGCGTCATCGCCCCAACACCCAACCAGCAAACTACGCCTAACATCTCCAAAACTGGTCTCTCAGACAAACCACTGGAGCTGGAAACTACGCCCGAGGAAAAGATTGACTGGACGCGCTCGTTCCACGGGCTGAGTGCAGCCCCGTTCCCCAAAGAAGCGGCGGATGTTTTGCTCGCGCCTACGGACCCCGAGGAGGTTGAGATCAAGCCTGATGGAATTTTGTATCTGCCGGAGATTAAGTACAGACGGATTTTAAATAAGGCGTTTGGACCTGGTGGATGGGGGCTGGTTCCTAGAAGTGAGAGCATTGTTACGCCCAAGACGGTGACGAGGGAGTATGCTTTGGTTTGTAATGGACGGTATGATTTTAAGTCATGTTTTTCAGGTTGATGGTTGCTAATGTTAGCAGTCTCGTCTCTGTCGCCCGTGGTGAACAGGATTACTTCTCGCCCGACGGAATTCCCACCGCGACAGAGGGATGCCGCTCGAACGCGCTGGTGCGGTGCTGCAAGGATCTGGGAATTGCGAGCGAACTCTGGGACCCCCGCTGGATTCGCAAGTTCAAGGCGGCGCACAGCAGGGAAGTGTGGGTGGAGCATGTGGTGAACAAGAGGAAGTCAAAGATCTGGACTCGCAAGGATGACCCAGTGGGGTATCCGTGGAAGGAAACTAAATAAACTCTTTAAGGGGATCTGCTTTGCTACAGGGCTGGCTTAAGTACGATATGATTGCTATGAGGTAAAAATGGTTGATGATTGTATTATAGTAATAGATGGTTCTTAACTCCTATGAATGAATGTATCCTCCGGGTATCCGTCGTTATCTAGTTTACAGTATCCATCACAAATCGCCTCATAAATAAACCAAAATAAAAGAACAATCACCGCGGCCCTCGGGGCTTCCCAATACCCTGCTCCACAGAACCAGCCCGAGACCCATTCGAGTTTCCAGCCGGCGAAGGAGGCAACGGTGAAACTGGTTCAAACTCATGTCCAGACTCGTTATTTGAATAGTCCAGCCCAGCTGGCAACTCAAGCAGCTCTTCTAATTGCCGCCCTTGTTCCTGTTGGTGACTGCACCCTTTTTGTCCCTGGGCGGGTCCGCCGAAAACTTCATAGTACGCCGGGGCACCACTGTCACCTTGGCCGTTCTCCCGATACGACTGGTACCGCATTTCCGGGTGCGAGTAGGGATAGTAATGACTTCTTCCCTGCAAAGCTGGTCCTGAATGCTCAGGCGGCATCGGCACCAAACCAACTTGCATTCCTTCAACACCCGCACCAGGATACGCCTGATAACTAAACGGCCGGTACCTGCCCTGATACGGCGACTTCTCCTCATTCTCATTACCATTCTCCTCACTCGGACCCGTACTCCTACTCGACGACCTCCTTAACACAACCCCCTGCACAGGCGTCCTAGTACCATCTCGCATGCCCGCATCCATTCCCGCACCCCCATGGCGCATCCGCTCTGGCGACGTAGCAGGCGTCTGATACAAATCATCGTGAAACTCAGAAACATTCCCCGGCGTCGTCGTCACCGGTCTCCTGCCTGTGTTTGCGCTCGATGTATTCTGGCGCGAGGGTAGGCTGCGGCGGTGGAAGAGGCCTGAGGATGCGATGGAGTTTGTGGATATGGGAGATTGTTCCCTATCCCTATCATATCCAGTTGTTCTTGCTCCCGTTGGGGGGTTGGCGCTGTGGGGCACCATGAGGTGCGCTGTAGACTGGCCTTGTTCTTGCGTTGCGCGGATTTGGGCGTTTGTGCTGGTGTCTGAGGCGCGTTTGTTGGCTTTTTCGGTGTCGTTGTCATCGTTGGTGGGTGGGAGAGGTTGTTGGTCGTCTCCTGGGTAAATTGTGGCATCATCACCGGGGCCGCGGATGTGGAGTTTTTTCATAGCCAGAACCAGAGCGCACATGAACTTTGAGCGTCGCGAAGCGCGGACACTCTCGTTGGCCCAGTTTGATTTATGCCGAATGTCAACTCGCAATTGCAGTCTGTCTGTATCATCACCGACACCCAGGACTTCAAGCTCAACATCAGGCTGGAAGTCTCGACAGTTATCCTTGCTCCAGACGAAAGCCTCCATTTCGCCTCGCAAGGACTGGATGTCATTGAAGGTAGTGTTAAAGTTAACACTAATGGTAAGTTGCTCGTGCATAGCGTCTGCGCGGGTGATATTATCGATCCAGAGGGTGTTTAGGGTTGCGTTTGATGTCTGTGTGATACGGTGGTCTGAGATGCAGTGGAAAACCGTAAAAAGCAAGGAAATTCGTTCGACCATGTACGGCCGACCGTTGATATCGACCCGATCACCGATATCAAAGGGGTGCTTGACGAATAGGAAGATACATGAGCCTAGGACTTCCTGGGCGGTCGTTGAGAAGACGAAACTAAGTGATAGGAGCGAGGTTGCTCCTGCTGCAATAACCGTTCCGAAGCCAGATGTCACGAAGGAGACAAAGACGAGAACACCCACTATCCCAGCGACAGTGAGGAGTAGGTTATCCAGAACCTGAATAGCCTGATCGACATCATGCAGACTATGATGCAGAGCTCTCCGCATCCGCCCTATCTCTGTAACACCCAGGATAATCTCATCAAGGCTGATATCCCCATTCTCATCACGGTCCAGTAACTGAAACGCCTCTTCGGCTTCGCCTTCCCGTTCAGACCCAAGTACCTCGGCGATATCTTCAGGGAACAGAGCCTCCCGCCCTTCAATAACAAACGACATCCAAATCCGTCTTCCAAGGGCCTCAGAAGACCTTTTCCTCTCCAAAGCTTGTGTCACAATCGAATGCGCTGCCGTGGGATTGAACACATGCTTCCCCGTAATTTCCTGCGCAAAATTTCCAAACGCCTCGGTAACCTGGTCAGCAAACCGGTTGACATTCTGGCCCACGTTCCGGATGACACCAGCTCTCCCTCGCAGAAACGAACTATTCGAGGACGCAGTGCCCCCAGCAGCTGCAAGCATAGAATCACAGATTAACACGTCCTCATCGTAAAACTCCTTGCAGTACATCGGGAACATAGTCCGCGAAGCTTCGTACAGAGTACTTAGCAGTCGGACATGTTGTTTAGACTTTCTGATCCTGCTGTCGAATTGTTTCCGGTGATAGTTTATCGAGATAAGCAAAATCATCGTCTTCTCCGCTAGGAAGATGAGACTGCAAACAAAAAGCGCTAAGAGGATATTCTTCACCGACTTCTCCCAGGATTTAGGGTTTGTATCGCCATGCGCTATTCGCTCAGGGTTATGCGCCATTATCTGTCAAATCAGTCAGCCTCCACCAACCCCTATACTTATTGAAAACATACCGGGAAAAAAGTAACCAGCGAAACCCCCGTCCACCCCACCAACGAAATCGGAATCTCTAAAGCCCTGAGCACAAGCCCATATCTCCTACCCCCGGGACTAACAACCCCCCACAAACTCTGAAAAATGTATGGCAGCCCCCTCGCCAATATCTTACACACCCACAAACTCAACCAGATAACCTCAATCCACGCAAAAAACCAATACAATGTGACACCACCGATAGTCGCGTAGCGAGCTGCCGTTGCACCGACGATGATGGGTATTGCGATTAGGATCGCGAGCGGTGTTATGTAGGCGATGTAGCGTGTTATGATGGAGGAGTTTATGAGAAATTTGTAGAGGCGACGGAGGCGGGTTAGACTTTTGTTTCCGTCTGGAGGGTGTTCTGTGCGGTTGTCGCTAGGTTTGTAGTTGTAGTTGGGGTTGGGCTTGTTGGTGTGGGTGCTGTGTGTTCTGTGGGATTTGGATTTCCGGCGTCGGCCTGTTGAGGATGCGTCGCAGTCTGGGACGAGGTGTGTTTTTTCACTGCCTTCTTCGTTGTGTATTGCGCTGTTGTATCTGAAAAATGAGAGAGAGTCGCTTTTGCTGTGTGCGTCTGTTCTATCTTGGTCATGGTTCTGCTGGTCCTCATTTTGCTGATTATGCTGGTTGTGTTGGTGAAGTCCATGTCCATGTCCATGTTGATCGTGATCGTGATCGTGATCGTGTTCATGTTCGTGAACATCCTCCTCGTCCAGTGGAATATTAATAGTAACATCATTGGCTATCATCGATTCATCCTCCGCTGGCGTCTCGGGAATCTGGTGGAAGCGATGCGAGATGAGGCGCTTCTGTGCGAGGCCGGGACGGGTCATGTTCGTAGCATAAGATCGCTGTATAGGCATATGGGATGTATTGTTTTACTCTTGTCGGGGTATTTTTAGGAAGAAGGGACATGGGAGTGGGAAAGTCGTTATTATGAAGGGGTGTTTGGGGTATGTTACCGCGCGACGGGGAATGCTAATGCTGCATTCCAGAGCTTATATTGACGCTGTGGTTGGGATAAGTAACAACGTCAGTCATTCTGCAGTAATTCCCTTTTCCCTTTCAGGTGGAAAGGGATGACAGGTGATGTCGCATGTTCGTTTTATTCGAAAATTCCCTTCCGCTGGCTAGCCCTAAATCAATCACATAGACACTACTTAGAATCCTCCTTCATCTTCAACAATTCCTTAACCACATCCTCCCCAGTCCACCCTCCCTCCAACCCTCTGATCACAATATCCTGCTCACTCTCCGGCGCCATTCCACTCGGTGCAGGCGGCCTCTTATCTAAATTCGTCGGAAATGGATACGCCTCCGCAATCGCCTTGACCAACAACCTCAGCTCCTCATCTACCCCTCCAGCCTCTTTAAACTTCTTCGTCAGACCCTCCCAGCAACTCCGTATAACAGGGACCGTTTCAACGGTCTCCATCGGCTTCCCAAATGCAGAGCTAACCTGCAACAGATTCGCCTTGCGGTGGAACGCACTCTCAGCAGGTAACTCATTCGCACCTGCTGCATGGAATAAGCCAGGATTGAAGAAAACACCGTCACCTAGTGCAAGCGGTAACGCAACATATTTCTCCTGGAAAAACTCCCGAAACTCCTCCTTCCTCCACGCAAGATACCCAATTTCGTATCCCTGGCTAAATGGCAAGAACCTCGTCGGCCCACTCTCAACGGGCATATCGCTATGCGCAACTGCACCCTGCAGCGTCAAGTACTGACTTGCCAAATGCAAGCCCCTCGGAAACCGCTCGCAAGCACCTAGATCCTGGAAACCGAGATGATAGTCCCGGTGACTATCCTGTGCTTTCCCACCTGGTTTCACGATATTGCATTGCGCTGTGACGCGGTACCCGGGACCGAGCCATGCCTCGCTGACAGATTCTAGCCAGGGATTCGCATAGTAGTGAAGGAACGAGTCAGGATCGTCCAGGGCATGCTTCCCGAATGAGTTCCAAATGCGATCATTTTTCCCCGATGCCGCGAAATGATCGCCTTTGGGCTTGGTGGGGTCGTTGTTCTCATGGGTTATTATGCGCTTGAACGATTCATTCGTTGCGGTGAGGGTTTGTTCGTATTTGGCTGGATCGTACATGCCCTTCAAGACAAAGACGCCCGGGCCCGTGGAGAGGATATCGTACCATTCATCCTGGAGGGCGGATGTGGTTGATGGGTTTGCTGGGTCGAATTTGGTAATCTCATAGATGGGGATGCGATGCGTGATGGAGGATGCCAGTGGATAATCTGCTGGGTCGGTGGTGCGGGAGCAGACTTGCTGGAAGTCGGATAGTTTTGATGACTCTGTGTTGAAGAGTCTGGTGTTCTTGGTGGCACGTTTGGTTCCGTTCGTGTTGGTCATGTTGTCTGATTTTTTTTTTTTTTTTTTGGTGGAAGGTAGGTGAAGGCGACAGGGTTGACGGAATATATATACCGTGGGCCAAAGTAAAAAGAATTCCGACTTAACCGGAAACCTATATCCGAGTGTGTTGGAGAAGAAAGTCAGGTAACTTTTCGCACAATGTATACCGAGGATTTTCATATGTTCATCCGAGATTGCTTGCTGGTATTCACTTGGTGATGTTTGATAGTGCGGAGTACTCCTGCACCGGGGTGTAAAAACTAGAAACGCGTCTCTCAGTGTCATGTCTCCACCACGCATAACTTCTTCATCTGACAGTGTTGAGACTTGACTACGAGATACTGCTGCCACATATAAATGCATTTTATAAGCGAAGAACCAGGAGGGTTCTACGTTGTGGTGATATTTGCATTCCGGCGTACGGGCAAGTCGAAAGTCGCGAATAGAAGCTGCTAGTACATGTCGCATACTGGAATGATTCTGCGTATGATAGTGCTCTGTATGGTCTAGCAAGCAAGCAGTGATGACTACAAAGCACGAAGAATGTCAACCTGTCCACAGTCCAAACGACCAAGTCTATTAACTATACTAATCATTACACTATACAAGTCCATGTATCCATCGTAAAGAACGACAAACCGTACCCAAACCGTAATAACACTAACCAGGAAAAGAATCATGCATTCATAACAACAGAAGGATCGGAAATCAAAGCCGGATCATCTGCCAAAAGCGTCGGATCAACTCGATTCGACTCGGTGAGGATGTGCAGGTTTTCCGACAGAGTTTCCACCAGTGAGCTCGGCCGTCCGGCCACAGTAAACAGCACTTTGAGTAAGACTCGCTGACCGTGTTTCTCATCAGGAATCTTCACCGTCTCGTGTCGCGTATGTGTCAAAAGAACTCGTACCAGAGACCGAATGTAGACATCAGTCGAATCATCCTGAAGCACGTCCAGACCATCAATCACGCAAACCAAAAGTGGAGGCGCAAGAGACAACAGGCAGTCAATCAGAGATAACACCTCCTTCCAGCATCCGAGGGTGTCATTCAGGAACCGGAATCGCTCGCAGTTGAGATGACAAGCTACATTGCTGTCCACCACCGGCGGTAAGCAATCGACCAGCTGACGGATCAGACTGTAAGCGAGGGCGAGCAAGCCTTGTTCGAACGGCATCACATTTTGTCGGGTCTCAAGTGGTAAGGTGCAAAAGTGCGAAATCAGCGGTAGTTTTTCCTCACGGGCATAAAAGACGTAGCAGGCGGAAATCAAAGCAACAGGACTGGGAAAGGCGGTAGTCGGGGAGCCTCCTATGGCCAGCACTTGCGAATTGGAGCCCGCACCCCACTGGCTCAAAGATGACAAGACGTTGGCTTCCGTCACGACTTGGACATCGGGTTCGAAGTGGGCGATCTGGTCGTCATTATCAAAGTAATTCTGCAAATGTGCGGATGCGTATTGGAATTCGACTCGAGTGTATTTGCGCCGGGAACCGTAGGACCAATCGAATCGAGATGTAGCTGGTAAATTAGCAGGTCAATTCTTCAAGGACGTAGCAAAACATACCTAGGTCTTGTGAAGGGGTAGTAGTCAAACAAGCAATGCCACTTTTCTGTTCACAGACTGGATGCAACTGACCGTTGGCCGCACCGAGCCACTTGCACAGGAGAAACTCTCGATCCTCTCTCATGCGGCTCCGTTGAGCGTCATCGTCCTGCAAATCCCAAATCAAATGACGAATGATGGTGTTCTGAGCGGCGACGTGACGGTCCTTTCCCTGCAGGCCGACCTGGCGGATGCGAGCTTCCTCCCATAGATACGAGGCATTAGCTTGCATGGTTCGACGTTTCTTTGCACATCCCCGGTCCTCCAGGCTCAATCCATCGGTGAATTCACGCATAATATCAAGTCCCCGGGAGCGAACGGTGCAGACGAGATTTTCGAGATGGGCGTAGGGCTCGTGATTGGGGCTTTTCAGCAAGCGGCACTTGGCCCGTCGCACATACCAATCCATAAACTCGGCCAGCAGAAAGAAAACGAGAGAGTAGAATCGGACGACTCGGGATGTCATATTTTCGACGGCATCGGAGGGGTTCTTTCCGGGTAGACAGATGGATTCATTGACCTTGACCAGGGCTTTCAACAGACCGTCGATGACCTTGGGATAGTTTGCAGATGCCTTGACGGTTTAGCAAAGTGAGCGGTGCGCCTGAGTCAGGTTACCCACCTTGAAGACCGACTGCAAAACACCGTAAAAGAGAGACGCATAGCATTCGTGATCGGGGAGGACGGTGAGCAGGGCGGAATGAGAGTCCATGGTAGCCAGGAACCGGTCACAGAGCTTCATGGCAGTGCTGAAGAAGTGTTTCTGGGGACTGGCAATCCAAGTGGATTGGATGCTACGGACACGGGCAATGACATCGCGGGGATTCTGAGGGTGCGGGAAGAAGTCGGTCTGGTCGTGGGGCGCCGCGAGATTGTCCTGAAACGCCTTCCAGGAGAGGATGAGTTCATTGTATTCGATGTCCAAGTCAGCGGTAGCTGGGCTGATGATAATTGCTTGGTTAATCCCGGTCATGGTGGTGGTCATTGGCTGCAGAAACGCGATCTGACAGACTGACTTACCGGACTGGTTTCGAATCAAACCGCTTACCCCAGACGGCTCGATCTCTCTCGTCTAGAGCGCGCCTATGAGCAGATAAGGCGGACGAGGGAGAGACCATCTTTATATATTTTTTATTTTTTTAGTGGGCGATGGTGTTATGGAGAATCAAAATGGCAGTGAATATGGTGAAGCGAGTGATGAGGAGTGAACGAGGGAATTGCCATGCCGGTGACTCTAGACAAGGAAAGAGAGACCATCACTGACTGCCCATATTCTGTATGTTGTTTTCGTAGTTCCTCGTTCCTCCCTATTGCACTCCTTTCATATCACGGATTGTTCCTTCTGGTCTTCTCTGTTGTATTCTCTGTTCAATTCTTTTCCAATTTTCTTCCCCCCTCAGAGCCTCGGCCTTGCCCGCGGTAAACTCTCCGCAGTTTTCGGCCCAATCAACGGCCCGGTTACGGCGGAGCCCTGGACCGATGGATGGTCGAGACCCCGGTTGAGGGCGGGGATTTGGCTTGTTATTGGTCGAGCAAGCGAGAAGCAACCAATTAGGAAAGCCATATATTTAGCCACGGCGTCGGCAGATTTATTCACCGGTTGAGTTATAGACGGGTATAGGGTGCAGAATAGACTGCTGTATGCATGGCAGAGTACTTCGTCAGAGTACTTTGTACAAATGTTGATATCAAACCGTACCACACCGTTGACGCACGCCCAATCCTGGAACGCGGGATTACACCGACGCGTCACCGGTTACAGGCCCTTTCTTACGGAGTACAGAGTAATACTACTCGTGATATTAGACTAAAGGAAGTCAATTGCCGATTTACAGCGTATGTACCCCGTACTGGATGATATGATATCACTGGCAAAACAGGTTGTCAATGTTCCACCCCGCCTGCCAAGCCGTGAGATTCCGGGGTTATGCGCATAATCCGATTTTACTAGAGGGATACCGATTGAACTCTGCACAGTACAGGGTACTGTTTACACTGCAAGGATATACTTTTTTTATGCTTCTTTCCATGTCATAGAGTCTGACTACTTTGTATAAGTAGTCTTTACATACAGTCTTCATCCGCAAATGGAAAATGCAGATAAGGATGATCCCTCCGGAATCGGATCGAGCGGAGGAGGCCCGAGTCAGATGTCCTTGTATCACTTACTGTCTCGTGTTGTTACTCTATGGAGGCTATAAGTCAAAGTACAAGTACAAGTAAATTAGTCTGCTTATGCTCTGTACAGAGCAAGTACAGAGTACATAGGGTACACTTAGGATACAAGTACAAGTACATGAAGCACAGAGTATCCGAACTGGATCTCCGCAATGATCAGCGCTGACTAAACCAAATGAACTCTCCCAACCCCCCTCAACTTTTCCCATTCTCTTTCTTCGTTTGACTTTTTATCTTCCCTTATTCTTGTGTCATCCGGGGTCATTCGCCATCTCCTTTTTGTCCCCGATTGTTGATATAACGCTTCATGGGGCTGGCTCCCATTTACCTTTCATCCAGTCTCTCCGCCGCTGCCGCCGCCCTACGGTCGCCTCGGATTCCCTCGGTTCATCTCACGAGTCTCCCTGGCCTTGTACTTCTCGCAGCAATTGAACTCTCGTGAACTCATCTTGGGCCTTGATAAGCCACAACCGCTGACCGCAGCATCCACGTCAACCCGATTCGGACGGCCCAATTCATTCGCCCGTATCCGATTCTGCGTTGTTAGATGTCAGACGTGCCGGTCGCATCCATCCACCTATAGCAGCATCGGCTTTCGCTCTGCTGTCGGTTACTATACAACTACTTATATATTGCCGCTGCGGATATCGACGTGCTGGGCGCGTACGCATTTATATAGTTGAATCTTCCTTCGCGCGGTCTCTATATTTGACATCGGTCTTCCGGAAGTGCCATGATGAATTCTCCACCTATTGGTAGCTCTAGTGATGGGGGGGATCAAAGTGATTCATCGGGCGGGAGTCCCAATACGGGTTGGTGCAGTCTTGGACACAAACAGAATCAATATGTTAACCCATGATAGCGATGATCATTCTATATAGTATCACCGGTATCATCACCGTCCTCTTCCTCGCCATCATCATTACTGGTGCCATCCGTGCTCATCGTCATCCCGAACGATATGGCCCCAGATACGCCATCGGACGAAGGAGTCGTCAAAGTCGGGCACGAGGTATAGCCAGGGCCATGTTGGAGACCATACCCATCGTTAAGTTTGGCGACGAACTTCAAGACAAACCCGATCCGGCCAAAGATGATGTGGAGATGGGAATTCCGGAGTCTGGAGCAGAAACCCCTGCCGATGGGCAAAACAAGGAGACAACCCCGGCTCGTGACACCGTCCAACCTGCGTCACCCGATGAAGTTCCGTCGAAAGATGAGAAACGATCGAGTGCGACGCCGTCCACCCCTGACGCCGGTAACTTTTCATGTCCAATCTGTACGGATGACTTTGTCAAGGGGCAGGATTTGCGGGTTCTTCCCTGCAACCACAAGTTCCATCCCGAGTGTATCGATCCATGGTTGGTGAATGTGTCTGGAACGTGTCCATTGTGGTATGTCTCTTCTATTATAGGACGTATATGAAATGTGTAGCTAACGACCGTAGTCGCATTGACCTCAACCCTCCCAAAGAAGAACAGGAGGAGGAGGAGGAGCAGCAGCAGCAGCAGCAGCAAGGCAACGACAGTCACCCTCCGACACGCGATCCAACACTGGAACGCCAAAGCCGTCAACGACGTCTCACCGGCTACTTCTCAAGCACGTTGAACGCACGCCGCATGCGGGAGGCAACGGTGGAGGAACGGCTGGCTGCCCTTCGGACCGTACGCGAAGAGGCCAGGACCAACGGGGAGACTGAAGATGCCGACGAGCAACGACACCAGAATCGACTGTCGACCCGACTCCGCGAGCGCTTCCGGATAAGGACTCGTCCGCACGGTGACGCACAGCCTGAGCCTCTACAGTGATGGATATGTATGTATATTGCATGATTTCTGGTATATGATTAATGATGGATTGTATGATTGATTGGTTTTGGCGTTGCCTGGCGTCCTGGACGAAAACGCTTGTATATATCATGTTGGAATACGACTATGACATTTACGTATCCTGCAAACCCATCTTCTATAAATAGGCTAATGCCTTCTTGGCTCATTTGGTCTCTGGTGCGCCGGGGCATCAAACCAAGCTGTCCTAGTCCAGTATATATCTGCCGCCGTTAACTTCGTACTACAGTTGACTCCCGCATGGCCTGCGAAGGGGGTGGCATCGGGAACCCAGCGTCAAGCGGGAGTGGGATACTCGTTTCAAGTTCCCGGATCTCCTCGGGCGTCAACCTAATAATAGGCACCGTCACACTGGACTGCAAATGATTAATGATCAACCCTCCGCTGTCCAACAAGCGGAAAGACACGACGCTTTATGCAAGAGATACGACAGACACTACACCACCATTAGTTAGCGCCAAAAACAAAACCCGGTAGGTTCCTGCGGGCTTACATCCACCCTCCAAGCCATCGTTCAGATAATCATTGGTAATTATTCGCCCTATCTAGTAAGTCTATCCCATATCCATATCCACCGTCACGATGCAACTCACGTAAAATCTCCCCCAAGCGCAGCATGCCTATCCAAACAAACGCCTCATCCTTGGCGCCATCACCCCCCGACACAGGGCGAGGCTTTGCCAGACAATGGGCGATAGCAGCCGGCTAGGCTTAGCCGAGGGATGTTATCGGGTCAGGTCAGGGACAATCAGGTACAGTGTAGTATGTAGAATGATATTGTCGATTATTTTTGGGTTGTAATCTACATTTATACAGTACATCGACACTCACATTCTTGTGCTGTACTGTGCATGTACATAG
Organism: Aspergillus ruber CBS 135680; assembly: GCF_000600275.1. Lineage (NCBI taxonomy): Eukaryota > Fungi > Ascomycota > Eurotiomycetes > Eurotiales > Aspergillaceae > Aspergillus > Aspergillus ruber. Next base: position 280,785 of record NW_024467307.1, on the reverse strand, counting down.
CCAGTGTATGCACGTGCTTTTGATGGAGCGTTCTCGACGCGAGGAGACCAAGACGGTCGGATAAAGTCCGTGGCAAATTGACAAAAGACCGGTTTCTGTTGGCCAACAAAATGCGGGATTTATGCGGAGATATTGGAGTAGATAATGCGGAGTATAAGGCAGAGAATGGAGTATCGATACCCAGGGGTAGAATGGCAGAAATTATAGGAGAGGATAGGAATACAGCAGCAGTATTATGGAATCATAAGATACAGGGAAGGACATGTGAACCGACATCCTCGGTCCTGGCCCTGGTCCTGACTAACACATATAAATACTTAATATCGCGATGCCTGTAACATGGAACATGCCATTCACCACTGTATAAAATCGTGTAATATATTCCATCGGTGAACTCTTTGAGGCAATTCCCGTCGTGTGACTCCTCATTAACATTCCCCCATACATATATCAGTCACCATGCCGTCCACCTTTCCAACTTCCGCCGCTCCATCCGCCGCTCCATCCTCCTCTACTCGGTCTACTCCCTCCCAACGACTCGCTAATCTCTCCTCACACATCATGGCTCCTTCAACTCCGTCTGTGTTCTCTTCGTCACTCATCGCTGCTGCTCCGCCTGACCCGCTCTTCGGTCTGGCGCAGGATTTCAAGCGCGATCCGTCCGATAAAAAGGTCGACCTGGTTATCGGTGCCTACAGAGATGACGATGCGAAGCCGTGGGTTTTGCCTTCTGTGCAGAAGGTACTCCTCCAATAGCCTGGTTTTGAGAATTTAGATGACATACTAATGCGAAAAAAATAAAAAGGTCCGCAACGACATCCACGAAATCCCCACCCTCAACGAATACCTCCCCATTAAAGGCCTCGCCCCTCTCACCACCGCCGCCGCATCCCTCCTCATGGGTCCCTCCTCCCCAGCAATCACCCAGTCCCGCGTCAGCACTGTGCAAACCATTTCCGGCACCGGCGCCGTCCACCTAGGCGGTCTCTTCCTTTCCCGTTTCCACCCCTCCAACCCGAAACCAGCCATCTACCTCTCCAACCCGACCTGGGCGAACCACCACCAGATCTTCTCGAATGTCGGGCTTTCGCTGGCTCAGTACCCGTATTTCTCGGCGAAGACAAAGGGATTGGACTTTGAGGGGATGGTGGATGCGTTGAGGGCGGCGCCAGCGGGGTCGATTGTGTTGTTGCATCCGTGTGCGCATAACCCCACAGGTGTTGATCCGACGCAGGAGCAGTGGAAGCAGATTGCGCTTTTGATGCGTGAGAAAAATCACTTCCCGTTCTTTGACTGTGCGTACCAGGGCTTCGCGTCGGGGGATCTTGTCCGTGACTCGTGGGCGATTCGGTACTTTATCGAGCACGGCTTCGAGCTGTGCATTGCGCAGTCGTTTGCGAAGAACTTTGGTCTGTATGGTCAGCGTACCGGTGCTTTCCATTTCGTCTCCGCGCCGGGCCCCGATGCTGCTAAGGCTACTGAGAACATCGCCACCCAGCTCGCCGTTCTGCAGCGCTCGGAGATCTCGAACCCGCCTGCGTACGGTGCGCAAATCGCCAGTCGCATCCTGAACGATCCTCAGCTATTCGCTTCGTGGGAGGAGGATTTGCGCACGATGAGCGGTCGTATCCAAGCGATGCGAACGGGCCTGCGCGATCGTCTCGAGGCCAAGGGTACACCCGGGTCGTGGGAGCATATCACGAACCAGATCGGGATGTTCAGTTTCACCGGTCTGAGCGAGCAGCAGGTTAAGCTGTTGCGCGAAAAGTATCATATTTACATGGTAAGTTTTCCTCTTTTTGACTTATTGCATGGCTCCACTGTTACTTGCATGATCTGCATGACAACTGTACTACGGCTAACCATTTATCCAGACTAAAAACGGCCGTATCTCCATGGCGGGTCTGAACTCGCATAACCTGGATTACTTTGCCGATTCGGTTGATGCTGTAGTACGAGAGACTTCATAGCTTCCCTTTCCTGCGTTCTTGTTCTTTTCAGTTAAGCATTAGGATGACTAGTCTACCGGACAATAATCATAATGACCGTAATCACCTCCACTTGAATATCCTCACCCATCCTCATCCTAGACAACCAGTCTAGAAAATTAAATCCCAAACAACCAACCACGTACACAACCCCACTGTCCCCCAAAACACCGCCTGCGCCGTACTTCGCTGCTCAGTCGCACGCTTCAACTCCTTATTTCCCTCCCCGATATTCGTCGTTGTATTACTCGCGTCCGTAATAAGCTGGCCAATGTAGTCTTCTTGCGTGGCCAAATGCCCGACGAGGGTTTGTTGCAGGGAAGCGATTTCGAGGAGGGATTTCTCCGCATTTCTACCCGTCCGCATTGATTAGTACCTGTAGATCCGACGAGTTGAGGAATTTATGGGGAGTGAGTGAGGGGGAGGGGAAAGGAAACGCACTGCACTTTATCAAGCGTATCCTCATAATACCGTAACATGGTATCATTCTCCTCCGCGAACAACTGCAGCTGTTCGGGGGATAGTTCCGCTTCGATCGCAGCGACTTCGTTCTCGCTAATCGCAGCCGAATCATGCGTATCCAAAGCAACACCACCACCAAACTCCCCAATTGCACCCTCCCCCCTCGTCTGCGCCTTCACCGGCGTCCCCGTCCCCGCACCTCCAACAGCAGCTTTATAAAGCACACTCTTCTCCCTCTCCCTAACCCTCTCAATCCTCCGTTCAACCATACCCCTCTGCACGACTACAACATCCTCCAACCCTCTCCTCAGAAACCACAGTACACCCTCCCTAACAACACGCACATATCTCACAACCTCCTCTTCCCGCCGCTGTTCAACAGACTTGTCTTCTTCATTCTTATCACCGCCACTCGCCCATCGGAAGAGGATGTTTGTAGAACCGTATTTCTTGCGCAGTAGTGTAGACTCTGTTTCCTGGCGGAGCGACTCGGCGGAGGACAGGTTTGTTATAGAGGATGAGAGGTCGCGAAGGAGGAGCGAGGTTGAGGTGTCGATTTCGTCGCGTTGGGGATCTGTTAGGGTTCCTTGTGCTTGTTTTTCTTGTCCGTTTTGTTGTAGTTGGGATTGGGAGTGTTTCGAGACGGAGGAGGTGCGGCGGAGTTGTTGGCGCTGCGATGGTGGCGGCGCACTCGTTGTTGTTAGGTAGGAGTGGCGGATCGATTGGAGATAGCGGAGAAGGGAGGCGATATGAGAGTTCTATTGCTTGTTAGCTTTGCTGTTATCGTAGCTCCGTTTGGTTTGAGGGGACGGACGATGCGGTATGCTTCCTTGAGGAATTCATCGGCGGTTTCGAGGGATGGGGGGCGGGATGTTGATTGTGGGATGGTCTTGGATGAGTTTCTTTCCGTTAGCAGGGTATTTATGGTTGGTGTGAGGTCAGTCATGGTGGTCAATGTATGGTCAATGGAGGTTGGTGGTGATGTAGATGTGTTGCTGTCAACATCGGAACGTCCGTCATGCGCGGTGGGTCTACCTCGGCTGCCGAACTTTTGGTGCCCTACCATATTCCGACTACGAAAGAACAGCATAAACATGTTGAGGTGCAGACATATGTTCTTCAGCCATAATATATACAAATAGACTACATTTTACTATGCCGCGGCACAAGAGCAAAACAGTCAAGTTCAGCTAAATAGATGACATGGTCCAACAGGAATGTCGGCTCTAGATCCTTCTGACCTGCAATTGCATGGTCGGTAACTCGGTATGTACTCTCGTTTATTGAAGCCCTCGGCAGCATGACTTAAAATTGCTCAAAGTCAAAGGCGCGCCCTTTCTATCAATCCAAGACTCTGGGTATTCCTGCGGCAAATGATGGACACTGCAATCGCAGACTCATTGTTGCTGTCGGAGAGACCACCGTCATCCGATGGTATTGTACCTTGATTCTTGCAATATTGACTTGCTGCGGTAGGGATAATCCAGACAGATAAACTAGCAAAGTTATTATTTATCGTCTGAAGTTAGGTATGTATACTGGCTTGTGTTTCAATCCTGGATGGCCGTGCTTTCTACCACAATAATGAAAATGACGACAACAGCTCTATTAACTACAATTCCTGCTATCACATTCTGGATCTGAGCCACATTCTTCAAAAAGTGTGCAAGAGCATCTCGGGCTCTACAGCCATGGCCGATTGGGACTCGGGGGTTACCTTCGGAGTGCTTGCTGTGGAGTATCTGTGAAATGGAGAAACAAGCCAGCAACAGCATCTTCCAACCATCTCACTGATATTGAGATAGGTACCTTGTTCTCCAAACGTTTTTGTATCGCAATGCTGGTGGCAGCATTTGCCGGGACATGGAGAATCGTGCTCGGTGTCAGAAGATAAAACAACATCGTCAAACGCCCAGGATAGCGGTATATGGTGACTTTTGCTCAGAAGGACCAGTGGTATGGAGGCCATGGATACAGAGGAAGGAGAGGATGAGGATAGAACGATTGGGTATGCTGCATGCTACTGAAGCCTGAAGTGCGATCAGAAATGTCTTTAAAGAAGAGAGAAGGATACGAAAGGATGTATAGACGATGGTCCAGATGCGTTGAGTGAAAAAGAAAAAAAGACGATAAATAGAGAAAGAAGAAAGGAACGGAAAGGATGCCAGGAAACCATCCGCATATAGAGGAGAAACTAGCACTCTACAGTGACAGAAACAGAACACTTCTAATTGGTTCCATCAAACCGGCCATTCGAAGGAAGCTGTAGTCGTGTTGGTCAACAATATGTAGTATTATAGTACTGTAAAAAAGAATTGCAATAAGTTACTAGAAGCATCCTACGGAATTGGGAGTGGTAACATACTATAAGCTACAGAGGACCAGAGACAGTGGTTGTCTTGTATGATGCTACAGGACTATCAGAGAAACGAACAATCAGTAAGCCACCATAGACACCCCTTTTACTCCCTTTAATTAGATGTTCTTCGTTCCTCGATTATCGTTGCTTCATTTCAACTTGGTCTTACCATCACCTCTCCTCTCACTCAAGTAGATCAAGCTCATTCAAGGAGATCAACCCCAGATATACGCTCCATCAAGCCGGTCCTCGTATTGTGACCTGGAAAAAAGATCATCAGATTTATAGGGATAACCTTCCTCTTCACTATTTTGCGAAGTAACATCCCTACCAGTGCGCCTCTGCATATGAGCACAACAACTACATATACCAGTGCAATGACCTCGGTTCCATTGACGGTTTGTCTCGGGCTTTCCCACAGTATCTCTACGAATTGGTCCACAGCAGCCTTCTCGCTGAGCACAGTCATCACGCCACTATTGACAAAGATACTAGTCTGGATCCGCTCTCCATGACTTGGCGGCTTTGTTGAGAGTTCCTGCTGGTATTGCACTTTCACGTTGCCTGATACAGCGGTTAACACTCCAGTATTTATTGCTTAGGTCCTAGAGTTCCTTTTCGTATGCAGTGAGCCGGGATGTCTTTGTGGCTCTCATTCGTACTGTCCCCAAGCAGTGTTAGCGACTTCTGTAAGGCCTTCATCCCCCCTGGGCATATATTTCGCGTTGGGCAACCCGGTGCCTTCCAATATCGAACACAGTAATCTACTGGCCCATTCAAGTCTCTTTTCTGGCTGGAATCAAACCCGTTGCTAAATATGAGCCAGCGCACGAGTTGCGCAAGCTGAGCGTACATCGGGTCTTCCAGTCGGGACTCCAATAGCTTCATGCCAACATCGTTGCAAAAGGCCATTTTCGGCACCAAGAGGAGAATTTTGACCTTGTCGGTGGAGGATGACCAGTCTGAGAATAGGAAGCTGGTCAACTCGAGAGGATCCTTGATGTGTTTAATTCCCTTGAGCCAGCCTTCGAACGTCCGCAGCGGCCGTTTATCATTCTTTGTTGGACACCGGAACATAGTGAGCAGATCTTCCAGCGTTGATAGTGTCTGGGTTTGTTTTCTTCTGAGGCACTGGAACATCGTTATTCTGGGTCTATGTCGAGTGGGTTTGTGCTGAGAATTAGAGATGAATTTATTCTGACTAATACATATTAGGCATCGCTTCCGACCCTCGTTGTCTTCTATGTCTACAATTCTGGTAGTATGCGAGTAATGAGTCGTATTAGGTTGAGTGACATTGCAGGCTGCGATTTTCAAGTGCGTGATGTCTAATTTGATTCGGTATTTATTGTTGTTTTCGCTATGTACTTTCCAACGTGCTCTGTAAAGGGACATACACACTCAATCATAGCTGGTAAGTAAAGCAGAGATGCTTTACTCGCGTTCGTGTGAAAACCTCGAGATCTTGTCGTCCTCAATGAGTCTTTGGCCTTTTTTAGGCTGAATTGAACAACTTATCTCTTTGTCCGCGATGACTTCGGATTGCATATAGTAGAGTCTCTAACAAACTGTCGGAACAAGTTGATAGGTAGCTATCTATAGAGGCAAACATAACAACAATATAAGCTCGATGAGATTACGACTAGAAAGTGAATGGCCCTGGCTTTTCTCCGAACTTGAACCTTGTCAGTGAATCACAGCGATGTGGTATTTGACTAGTTTGCTGTGCTTCTGCGGTATAAATTCTGCTAGCGTTCTATAGTCATACCATCGTGTTCGTATAGTTGGTTGGCACGGAATGCCAAGGAGGCTTATCCTCGCCCTACAGGGCTGAAGATCTACAGACTTGTATTCTGTAGAATATTCAACGGTGTTCACACCCATGACTGCTCCATAGAATGTACTCTGTAAATAAACACACCACGTTTACGGCCAACAATAGTCCAAAGGTAAATGCTCTAAAAATACACGACGAGTGAGACACCGCCTCGGCTGTCCACGATAACCGTTACGGAAATCCTCATCTCCAGGCGGGTCACGCGTCCAGGCAACATTATTAGCCAGCCTGATACCCCTTTGGGCTTAGATCTGCGTGTCTCCTGGAATCTATTAAAGCTTCGCTTTCTCTTCGTTTTCTTCTTTTTCATTCATCCCAAACTTCTTCTCTTGACTACTCTTCCATACCAATCTCAGCAAAATGTTCAACTTCTCTCTCTTCAAGTCCTCCAAGGAGGAAACCCCCGCCGCCACGTGGAACCCCAACACTCTTACCATGGAACAGCCCTCGAGTCCCGAGGCTCCTCATGCCCAGCAGCAGCAGGTTGTTACTGAGCAGCCGGTATGTCCCTTTGCTTAGGATATATATGCGTGACAGTACTAATAAACAACAGTCTACTCAGGAACCGATGCAGATGGGCCTCCGCGGTGGTAACGGTGGTGGTATCTGCTGCGGAATGTACGCTCCCTTTCTTCCTTTTATTGATTCTAATATGCTAATTATATGTAGCTGCGCCGGTCTTGCTTGCTTCGAGTGCTGCGAAATCTGCTGCTAAACACGTCGGTTCGTCCCGATAATGGAATAATGGATAATGGATATGAGAGCGGGACAAATGGTTGGCGGGAATCGCTGAATCGGTTCGCGTCGCATACTACTACGGAGGAGGGAATACGTTGTATTATACCCCGGTCTATTGTGATAGATCTATTACGATAATAATGGACTCTTAAGGATGTTATTGATTGCGGTCGTAATCTCGTATGCGATTTAGTGTATTCCTGCAGTGGCAGTGCTACGAAGTAATACTAAGCAGACCTAGAATATCCTGTCGAGTCAGTATAAATATACCTTGGGCGTGAAGCCGGTGGCATCCGGACAGAGTGCTTGATGGAGTGCAAAGTACGGGTAGGATACTGCAAGCATCGCCAAGACATGCCGGTCCGCCAGTCCAGGCTCTGTACAGTCACCGTGATTACATCTGTCACACCCCGGGTCCAACAACATCTGCAACACCCCGCTTGTTTGTGCCCCAGTACCACCCTCATCGATCGCAGGTATCGCATCCACCGCGCGATCCAGGCCCCAATCCATCCACCCGCCCATCCTGCAAGTAACGATCGGGATAATAAAGGATATGCATCGCTGATCCGGTTATGTTGAGAATAGACCGTCATCGTTGACGTGCATTGTCTAAAGCAGGTTTGTCGGCACGGAGAACGCCATAAGTGCAGCGTTTGATCGACACGTCGACAAGTAAGCAACGGATATCTCCGAATGGAGGCTCTAGATGGTCATGGTCACCGGTGTGTATCAGCGTCGACGGGTCCCATTTGGTTGCTTCTTTGGTGGTGTTCTGCTTTTGGCGTGTAGTTTTACGTGCGGTTTGCGTGCAAACAGAAAACGGTGGCTCCGTGTGGTTACATACAATGGAGGTTGGTGATTCCGACAGGCTTGTCAATAAAATCTGTAGCTGGATTAACCATTTCTTTTCTTTTTCTATCATTCTCACCCAGGCGGTTGGTACTGGTACGACATGCCGATGGTAGTCATTCTTTCTGATGCCTTCACTCTCACAAGGTATGAAAAGGATAGTATGGAGTACAAGTAGTACTTCGTAGAGATCTCTTGAAACAGATGAGCCCCATATATTGCCCCCACGGCGTGCGAGAACTTCTCTGGCTGGGCAATGCAAATAAACAGACAGCCGAAGCGGGTGAGACCTGGTACCGTGACTGGTCCGTGCATGTGAAGCATGAACTCTACCGAGATTAGTGATCAGGGCATAAATTATGCAGACTGTAATTGTAGCTGTATTGCCGAACAAATACAAGTACAGTGTGTTGTCAAATACAGAATGCTGCATTGGTTGATAGTAGAGAGTAATGTAAGGTCATTGTACAGTGACATCTGATATCATTGTGCACTGTATTTGCCCGGTACTCTGCACAGGCATAACCTGCCTGCACAACTGCATAACTCAGTCATCGGTCACTCCGAGAAGATCAAACAGACCATTCACGCCTCGGGCGATTCGGAGTCAGTCATTATCATTGGTAGATACTATGTGTTTTATTCTCCTCCAGGCACAATGATGTCGTTCTCCACTCTGATTCCCTCGGTCTCCTCGGCCCATGCATATCAATATAAATACTTGCTTCCTGCCCCTTTCTTCTCATGATACCATTCCACTGGGTTAGGCATTCAGTCATGTCTACCGTTATTCTACCTATTGCAGTCGCTGCGCTTGTCCTACGGCTACTCTACTCCCTCGTCCAATCCATCCACCATGCCTACAAGGCTCGTCAACTGGGCTGCGGCCCCGTCCCTCACTACCCCAGCAAAGATCCGCTAGGGATCTACAACCTCTTCGACACCATTGAAGCCGACAAGCAGAAGCTCGTGCCCGTTCTGACAGAGCGTCGACTTGAAGCTGTCTGCGATCGTGAACACCGCTATGTGAAAACCTTCCGGTTCCGCCAAATGGGCCGGGAAACCATCACCACCATTGACCCCGAGAACATCAAGGCCGTGCTGGCGACACAGTTCAAGGATTTTGAACTGGGCGTACCACGTCAGAGGAGCCTGCATCCATTGCTCGGAACCGGGATTGTGAGTTTATACGCGGCAAGGTGCTTATGTTTAGACACTGACCGATGAAACAGTTTACGGCTGACGGGGAAGCTTGGACGAGATCGAGAGGTTTGCTGCGACCCCAGTTTACGCGGGATCAGATTAGTCAACTGGATTTGGAGGAAAGTCATGTTCAGAATGCGATGAAGGCTCTTACGGTTGATGAGGAGAGTGGCTGGACTCGCGACACTGATATCCAGACCATCTTCTTCCGTCTTACTATCGACTCGGCCACGGAATTCCTGTTTGGTGAGAGTGTCGACAGCCAGATGGCAGCTGTGATGAACAATGTGGATGACCAGTTTGCGTACTACTTCGACAAGTCGCAGTGGTTCTGTGCGCAGCGGGCCCGGTTTGAGAAATTGCACTTCCTGGTCGACAACAAAGAATCCAAGCGCGCAGCCCAGCAAGTCCACGCCTTTGTCGACCGTTTCGTCCATTCTGCTCTGGATATCGTGCAGCGCGAAAAGAATGGCGGTCTCGACGAAGAAAAGAATGGCAGCTCCTACGTCTTCCTGCACGCTCTAGCCTCGACCACTCAGGACCCTATCGAACTCCGCTCCCAACTCCTCAACATCCTCCTCGCCGGCCGTGACACTACCGCCTCCCTCCTCAGCTGGTGCACCCTCCTTCTGGCCCGTCACCCATCCGTATTCAAGAAACTCCGCCAAACCATTATCGACACCTTCGGCACCTACAACTGCCCGCAACCCATCACCTTCTCCGGCCTCAAATCCTGCCAGTACCTCCAACACTTCCTCAACGAAACCCTCCGTCTCTACCCCGTCGTCCCCTTAAACCGTCGCACCGCTGTCCGCGACACCACCATCCCCCGCGGCGGCGGTCCCGACGGCATGCAACCTGTGTACGTGCGCAAGGGCGAGGCTGTCGGCTACAACGTGCACCTTCTGCACCGACGAAAGGACATTTGGGGCCCTGATGCAGAGGAGTTCCGGCCTGAGCGATGGTTGGAGAAGAAGCCCGGTTGGGACTATGTTCCGTTCAACGGTGGACCAAGAATCTGCATCGGACAGCAGTTTGCATTGACGGAGGCTGGGTATGTGATTGTGAGGTTGTTGCAGAGGTTCGATGCGATTGAGGATGTTTATCCTCAGAAGGGGGTGAGGTATGGGTTGACGTTGACGAGTTGCCCGGCTGATCCGGTTACGGTACGGTTGCATGAGGCTGCATGATTTGTTTGTCAATTACATTCACATGAGTATGAATTATGATATATCAAAATTGTATAGCAACAAAATCAGAATCAACGAGGACACTTGAGCATGGTGATCTCGTCGCGAATAGACATTGACACGGGACAGTTTATAAGACAGCCCGGGGTTTACATCAATTAAACGACCATGCAATTTTAGAGATCTAATATCATAGCCACGACATACCATTTACGGTTAAGACGGAGCATGGACCAACCATCCACCCGACTCGATAAGAACAACCCACTCAACTCAACAACACCATCAACCACAACCACCACCATCTTCTTTCCCACAATAGTATTCGAGAATAGAATCTCACCTTCTACTCTGTACTCAAATAAATAGCTTTCCAACCCAGATTTAGCTATTCTCCACCCTGAGCGGGACGCTGAAACCCGACGTTGTTTCATCTTAATCGACCACTTTATACCCGTGTTTGCTCTTTGCTTTCCAGCTATTTGGATGAGACTGCGATGATGACAGGATCGTTCTCTGTTCACGATTGATTACTTTTGGCTCACAAGGCAGCCGTGTCTTAACTCTACCCTGGTTATTCAGTAAGGAGTACTTTTGGAACTACGATGGCCTGATTATAGCACCGCCGGGAGCTGTGCGGACGCAGCAAGTGACAGCGCAGGATAACATGGTAATCCATGTTCTCGAGCTATGACAGCTCTCTCTTCGAAGAACAACAAGTCCCTGAATCACCTCCCGATACCCAGAGATCGGCACTGGAGATGAAGAGGGTCCGGCCTGGTTTGATCTATATCAGGGTCCAGGGATATATAAAGATGGTATCCATCGCTTGCAATCTGGCTCTGCTCTCCATCAACCACGAGACTGGCTCTCGTTTACATTCTCTTCTTCCTTTCGTCCAACTTGTCTAAATACATTCTTTTGTCTCCATCACCATGAGATTCACCAGCTTGATGATGGCCGCTAGTGCCGCGGGCCTGGTGCACGCAGCCGCCAAGCGCGATGCTTCTGCTAAGAAATCGGGCTTTACCTGTACCCTCCCCTCCCCATACCACCTTTTCAAACACACAATACTAATAAAAGCAAACAGGGGTCGGAGTCAGCGAATCCGGTGCCGAGTTTGGCGAGGACAACATTCCCGGTAAACTCGACAAAGACTACACCTTCCCTAACACAACCGCAATCCAAACCCTCCGCGACTCCGGTATGAACATCTTCCGCGTGCCGTTCCTGATGGAACGATTGGTGCCGGATGATATGACCGGTGATGTCAATGCGGCGTATATGAAGGACTTGAGGAAGACGATTCAGTTTATTACGGATAGTGGGGCGTATGCGGTTCTGGATCCGCATAATTATGGGAGATAGTGAGTTTCCCCTATTGGAACGAAGTGAGGGTTAGGGCTGATAATGCAGTTCCGGGAATATCATCACCAACACGGATAACTTCAAGGCATTCTGGAAGACCGTTGCTGGAGAATTTTCGTCGAATGAGAAGGTTATTTTCGATACGAGTATGTTCATCCACACACTCCATTGAAAACACATGCTAAACAACTGAAGACAACGAATACCATGACATGGACCAATCCCTCGTGTTGAATCTCAACCAAGCCGCCATCAACGGCATCCGCTCATCTGGCGCCAAAACCCAGTACATCTTCATAGAGGGCAACGCCTACACCGGCGCCTGGAAATGGACCGACAACAACGACAACCTCGCGTCCCTAACCGACCCCCAGGACAAACTCGTCTACCAAATGCACCAGTACCTTGACTCCGATGGCTCAGGTACATCTGAGACCTGCGTCAGCGAGACTATCGGCAAAGAACGACTGCAAAGCGCGACGCAGTGGTTGCAGAAGAATGATAAGAAGGGGTTTGTGGGTGAGTTCGCGGGTGGTGTGAATGAGCAGTGCGAGAAGGCTGTTGAGGGCATGTTGGACTATATGCAGGAGAACAGTGATGTGTGGATGGGCGCAGAGTGGTGGGCTGCTGGTCCTTGGTGGGGAGATTACATGTATAACTTGGAGCCGACGGATGGAGAGGCGTATAGCACTTATCTGCCGATTCTGAAGAAGTATTTCCCTTCTTCTGATGCAGGTTCGTCGTCGGCTTCGTCTTCGACATCGACCAAGGCTGTTCGCGTGCCCTTGATCCGTCCTTCTTCGGGCTCCGTCTCCGGATCTGCCTCTGCCTCTGCCTCTGCCTCTGCCTCCGCCTCCGGCAAACCAAGCGGTGGTGCTCTACCTCCTACCATCCCAGTCTCTGTGCCTACCACCTTTGCCACTGCTGCTTCCGCGACGCCTTCGTCGTCTCTTGCCGCGAGCAGCACTTCGAGCATTGTCCCCTCGGCTAGCAGCTCTGGAGGCGTTGCAAAGAAGTACGAGCAGTGTGGTGGAATCACCTGGACTGGACCGAAGGCTTGTGAGAGTGGGAGCTCGTGTGTTAAGCAGAATGCTTATTACTCGCAGTGCCAGTGATTGAGTAGGGGTAGGGGTATTGAATGTGTGAATGGTGGCGATTGAACAAGTGGGAAGGTATGTTATTTCGATGTGAAGGGATCTATTCTCAATAAAAAAAAAAAAAAATACATATATAGCCCACAAGCCATCTACATCGAAGGTATATTGTCCCAGCACCAGCTGCATAAAGTCGTCAATCATTACACTTCAATTCAAAAGTCAAGGATGAGTTAGAGCTCTCTCTCAACCATAAACTCAAACGACTGATCCCCCTCCCCAACCGGAATAGCATTCACATCATCATCATAAAGCGTACGCTCAAAATACCTCACTCTCCCGTCCTCCCTCACAAGAATCACCGTCTGCTTCTGCGTCCCATAAGCCCCCTGCATATAAGCCGGGTTCGCCGCATCCTTACTCGCAGCATCAACCCGTACCTTATCTTCCACACAAGCAGCAGCGACCTCATCAGCCGCTCTCTCATTCTTGCTTTCCGCCCCAATCGCGGGGATAAAAATACTCTTCCTCAGATTAGGGATATACGTCTCTGTCGACGACCCCTCCGGCAACCTCGGAAGCGTATCCGTGCTCAAAACACTCAGAAACCTCTCAATAAGCTTATCCTCATCTTCCCCATCCCCAGCCTCCACATGCGCCTCAATAGCCTCCTTCATCAACTCCTCCCCATCAAGTATCTTCGGCCACGACCGATCCCCAAAACTCGTATTACTCAACCCCAACGTCTGCCCCTTCTCTCCAGCAATCCAAGCGACCTCCTCCAGATTCGCAGACCGATTCGACACTATCGCCAACGGCTCATTCACATACCCGCAGACCATACTAAACCCGCCCACGTTCTTCGCTGCTATCCCCGTAATAGTGTCTTGTACGAAATCCTTCGTATTGCGCTTATCGTCTGGCGGTGCGGTGAGCCAGCTATTCACGATGACACCCCGGCTTTGCGCCGCGGCGGAGGCTTTTGCTGTGCTTGTTTCGCGGTAGTTTGTTAGGACGGCGAGTTTGCCGGTTTTTGTAACGCCCATCCAGGTTCCGTGTGGCGCGCGCGCGAGGTCTCGCGAGGAGAGGACGTTGTTGTTTGGTGGGGGCCACCAGGTTGGGGGTGAGGTTGGGCGGTTGAGGTATTCCTGATTTTGTTAGTGGGTTTTGGGTGGTTTGGATGGTTAAGAGGGTCTGCGTACATCTCGGTTGTCGATCACAATGAGGGAGTAGGAGGGATGAGCTGTGGAGATTAGTGCGATGCACATCTTGTCTCTTTTTTGGTAGGTAGGGCCTTCAATTCCCAGATATTTCTCTGAGTATTCTGTAGTAAATGGCTCTTGATTCGGGTAAGTTCATTCGAGCAAACGTTCAAGTGCGCGTTGCTGATCGTGACACTGGTGGATGGGCATATGATATCATGCCATATATCGGTGCTGTAATAGAAAAGAACGAAGGGCCAATCGTGCTGTCAATCTGTTATCCTGCAAATCATGTATGTATTCTGATCCATGGATGTTGAGGTCATCGTGAACCAGTATATTGCCGAGGTTCTGTTCCACCGCCTTTTTATTCCTCATCCCGCCTGTCATGCCCCTCCTGTTCTGATCTGCCGGAGCAGAGAATGAGTTCAAGTTCTCATAGCTGTTGCTTTCTGAGATGTTGGAGTTGTCTGCTGCAGCCTGCTTGCTGGCATTGTGCCATGTCTCCCTATGCAATGCCGTTCCCGACACTGTCCTGGAGTCGTGAACATCCGGCAGATTCCCCATTCCTGGTGTACTCTGCGCTTCGAACCAGGACTCTGAAGTGCCATAAACTATCTGACACTGGAGGTTACTGATTCAATACTAGCACAGATACCGGTCTACAGGGCTAAACACCAGAACCCTACGAACCAAGCACCAACGGTTCCAGAATGGCAGAACCGAATTCCGGCATGCGAATCTCCGATCCGAAACATTGAGGCGGTCTACTGAACCAATGAGATGCTGGTTATATTTAGATGTGCGGTTGATTGTTCCACATCTGTTCGCTAGGGTTCCGATACAGATCTCCATGAAGCAGTTTTGTTTGTTCGCGAATACGGAGTGTACTACAGAGTAGTAACTGAGATTTCTCTGCGAGGTCCCGGATCCATACATACTCAGTGGACACGGAATAGCGGTGTGGTATATTAAACATTAGGGTGTTTGAAACCAGGCTGTGGATTGGAGGTTCAGCGTGAGCTGAGGTTGCGGTCTCCATAAGCATGTGTCTGGGTTGGTGCTTTTGTACAGTCGGCTTGACGGTAAAAATGGTTGCCGTACAATTGTTCAATTGTAGTTACACTGTAGAGTACGGAATACTGAGTACAGAGTAGAATGAATAACATTGTTGAAAGCAGCATAAAGAAGCAACATGACATCAAGAAGCGAAGTGAATGTCACCATTTCAACTGCTCGATAAGGCAACCGTGTATCAGTCATCCATCATCTTTCCCCCGATCGGCTAATTTTTTCCTTTTCTTTCTTCTCCTTTTCCTCTCCTTTACTACGGAGTACCTCTCTTCTTTCACTCTTCTCTACAACTCGCATCTGTTGCTATCCTTCCTGTCACACTCAATTATCCTCCATCACCATATTCTTTGATCGCCGGCGCGGCTGTCCCGGATGGTCGCGTGAAGCTGTCGTTCCGCCCCGCCCTGCAGCTTCCCTGCGATAAGATACCACTTATATCTTGCTTCGATTTCTTCACATCCATTTAAACATTAGTGAGGCAGTCTACTGGGTTGTTTCATCATGTTCGGAATCTTTGCGGACTT
Source organism: Aspergillus ruber CBS 135680 (assembly GCF_000600275.1). Taxonomy (NCBI): domain Eukaryota; kingdom Fungi; phylum Ascomycota; class Eurotiomycetes; order Eurotiales; family Aspergillaceae; genus Aspergillus; species Aspergillus ruber. The sequence continues at coordinate 264,894 of NW_024467307.1, read as the reverse complement.
GTTGTCGTGAGTACAGAGTGGAAAGAGTCACGTTGCTGTGCTGTCGCTAACGGTCGTTTCAATGCAGCTCCGTCGTTACGATCCTCTTCCCCATTTTCGCTTCCTGGAAGGCTCTCCGTTCGTCGAACCCCTCGGAACTGGCGCCATGGTTGATCTACTGGGTGGTTCTGTCAGTCATTTTGCTGGCTGAGTCGTGGACCGTGTTCATTCTGGGATGGTATGGCAAGGCCGTGTTATCTCGAGGCTGAGGCTGAAGCTAAATGACGTCCTATAGGCTCCCTTTCTACAGCTGGATCCGCCTCTTCTTCCTCTGCTACCTCGTCCTCCCCCAGACCCAGGGCGCGCGCTTGCTATACGTGCAATACGTCGATCCGTTCCTGGAGCAGCATGAAAAGGAGATTGAGGCATTCATTGCCAACAGCCACGAAAGGGCCAAGACTCTGGGTCTTCAGTACTTCTACCAGCTCATCGATTTGATCCGCGAAAAGGTTCTGGGTCTGCCCCCGCAAACTGGTGGTGCTTCCCCTCCTCCGCCCAGCGGCGCGGGTGCTTACGCTCAGTCGCTTCTGTCCCGGTTCAACATGCCCGCTGCCGGTGCCGGTGCTGGTGGAGCCCCAGCAGCTGGCAACGACTGGTTTTCTACCATTAGTTCTACCGTGTCCGCGATGGCGGCGACAGGCCAGGGCCAGAGCCAGGAAGCACGAGCGAGGGAGCTTCATGCCAGTGGTAACCTGCTGCCGCGCGAGATGGCATCGATGTCGCGGGAGGACAAGGCGAAGTACCTGTCCAACCAGCGCGATATCTTGGAGGTTATGCGGGCGGCATTGGCGCATGAGGAAAGCAACCTGGGTAACAGTGACGATGAGTCTGGTTCTTCGCTGCGCAAGAACCGCAGTGACAACTCATTTGACCATATCAACCCCGAGGATATCCGCGATCGCTCTCCTGCTGGCGCGGCGGCCGGATGGGCGTCGGGATGGTTGGGCGGACAGGGCGGACAGGCACGACCCCGGTGAACAGTGTTATTTTGGTGGTGTTGTGGTGCTGTAGCCGGTATTGTGGATTTGGTTAAGGGCAACTATTGCTACTTATTGTTCTATTTAAGGAAATCGGAACTAGACAAACAGAAGGGATGTGAAGAATTCAAACAGGGGTCGCCTGTTCTGGGATGCGTACTGACAATTCATCGTAGCTTCTGTACTATGTAAGGTCCATGCACGAAGTTTCGGTCTGTCCTTGCATCTGTAGATGTTCGTGCCTTAGGCATACATACTAGAAAGGAAGAGTCACTCGCCAAAACTAGCCAATCAGGTTGCTCCTTTAGTTCTCAATCAGGACGAACGAGAGATGGCTGATAGAATACCAGGCTGCAGCCTGGAGCGAACTTTGGGAATACGGTTAGCCAGCCCGATGGATTAGTAGCCATAAGGGTCAGGTTTAGCCTGTTATATGGACAGAGGAACGAGGATAGCAATGGCTTGGTATGCATAGAAAGGACTTCGTACCTCTATTCTGTACCCAGTAAAGACACCCAAGAGTACAGACAGATAGCCTAGCGGTTCAACTTGAGTCCAAACTCCTTACAAACCCACCGTGCAGTCTTTGTATGCAGACTCCAATACTGTTCATCCTCGACGCTATCCTCATCCTCGTCCTTCTCGTTCTCTTCTGAAGGATATAACCTCCCCAACGCCTCGAAAATCACCAACTGATCCCGCATATACCCATCCACACATGGCTGATGCCTCCTATCAAAGCAGTCATATTGGTCATAATTATGGTTCCAAAGCTCGTTCTCAAAATCCGCAACGCAGCTCTCGATTAGATTCTTCACGAGAGCATGCCGGTGGCTATCCTTGTCGTGCTTTTTGCTCTTTCCCTTAGACCGAGGATCTTTGGCATCTGCGAGGAGAAAGTCACGTCCGATGCGGAAGCCTGTTGTTGTGTGGCCGACGAGGAGGAGGTAGATGTGTGTTTGGTGGTTGGTGCGTTCGGAGGTGTGGACGTTGATAGGAACGGGAGATTGGGGGTCTTCTAGGTTGAGGATATGCGGCGGTAGGTCGTTGTTGCAGAGTGCTGTGATGGTTTCTTGTTCGATGAACTTGCGGGTTGTCGGATTGCCGTCGTTGCTGGGTTCAGTTGTTGGCCAGGATACTTCGTCGTCTGGAGCGAGTACTGTGATGTCGATCCTGGTGATTGCACCCCGTTTGTAATTGTTCAGATTTATCGATGGAAACCGACAATCGACACTTCCATCTGGCTTCGTAGTCAACGGCAACGGATCAATCAAACACCTCACAGTCCCCAACTCGAAAGGCCCCGTCATCCACCCTCTCTTCTGTACTTCAACCGACAATCCCGGAAACTCCAGAGCCTTCAAATTCGGCACCAAAACCTGCTGCACATAATCAAACGACGGCGAGAACGTCACATTCGTACCACCTGTGATATCAACACGAATCGGTCCCTCAATGCCTGCAAGCGCACCCGCACGTAGAAGATACGGATATAATGCCTGGAATACAAGAAACGCACTCCCCGGGGTATCAAGCTTGATACTATACTCCTGTTTTACGCGTGGGATTTCCGTGGGTGCAGGTGGGTAAAACGACAACGTTTCAGACCTTAGTGTCGCACCCTCAACGACACCATTGCTTATTTCAGTAAGCGACTGTACAGCCGCGAGATGCGATGCTTTAAGGCCCTTCTTCCCCGGCCGGGAGCCGCGGATGGAGTGTATTGACAAAGGTTGATTGGTTAGGGCTGCAAGGGCAATGGCAATGCGGAGGATCTGACCGCCGCCTTCGAGGGTTTGGCCGTCGAGGGTGATCATGTTGGTGTGTTGGTGTGATATTGGTGCATTCATACTTGGGGTAGTGCTTATATATGGTGGTTGCATGTAGCTTATTCGTGACTCACGTAAGATTACGAACAGTGTCAAAGGAGGCCAGGGATAGACCAGTCAGAAGGAGTCTCTTGCAGTAAGTTTTTTCTAGTGGTTTTCTATGGTGGTTCGTCTGGGGATTGACGTCGAGTCATCTCCAGTCATCCCATACAAGAACAGTAAAGGACAAACTGATAGAATGAATAAAATATTATTTGTAAATTCGATAATAAAGAAAAATAAAATAAAATGCTTCCAACCGACCAACTTACACTGTAACTGACTGTAGTGAATTTCTACGCACAAATTCTGCCTCTCTTCCGCCTGGCAGACCACCAAAATTAATTTTTCTCCCCTCTTCCTCTCCGTCTTCTTTTCTTCTCTCTCCGGGATTCTCTTTCCTATATTTCTCGTCCATATCCTCCATTTAGGATAAAAAACCATATTAAATCGACCTCGACTCGTTTAGTCTGGTCTTTTTTTTATTCCCTTATTTTATATCCCTTTGATGCGGTTCGCGTCTGTTCCGAACAGCGCCTGATTTGACATCACCTCCCATCATCGCCTCTTTTTTTTTCCCTCCTCTTTTTTCCCTCTTTCCTCTCCCCCCACACAAACGTCCTTTGACTCCGGTTTATCACATAGAACCAACCTGTCTAATGACCTCGATCCCTCCTCAGAAGCAAGGCCTTCAAGGACAGAGCGCTTCCTCTGACACCCCCGCGAACACTTCCTCTTCGTCGCCCACGCCGGCCAACCGGTCGTCCTACGCCAACGCCACCAGAAAGTCCGCGACGGACTCGACCGCCGCGCCCGTCACCGTGGGTGGCTCTTCGCAACATGGGCAGTCGACCTCAGCATCTTCTGTGAGCGGCAAACCCATGCAACAACAAACAAATACCCCCTCCTCTACCTCCTCCCCCGGCGTCACCATCGTCAATGGCGCTCCCGCTTCCCAGCAGCAGCAGCAGGGCGACCACTCTCGCAAACCCTCCGTGACCATCACCTCCGCCGGTACTTCGGGCTATATTCCCAACGGGGGCCCTCCTAGCCGTCCCAACAGCTTGCAGTTCGGTTTTGCAAACCAGCAGACTTCCCCCATGGGCAATCCTGCTGTTTTGGCCGGCCAGCCGCAGTCCGGGTTGGGTGTGTCGCCTTCCATGAACCCCCGCGTTACCTCGCCTCAGACCTCTCCATCGCCTATTCCCCAGCCGGCATCTAGCGGTGGTCGCCCTCCTCCGTCGTCTTACCAGTCGCAGGGAAATGTTCCGAACTTTGGCAGCTTTGGTGATGCCGGTGACGCAAACGTATGTATTATACTTCAGGCGCCAACAGTATTACTTTGTTTGGGCATTTTAAAAATTTCCCCTATATTTTGTTTTACGTTGACATGCCGAAATTTTACAATTACTAACAAAAAATTTTTTCTTCTGAATAGCGCCCGCAAGCACCCCTTGGTCCCGGTCCTCAGGCGACCCATCTCCGTCGCGAATCGTCCCAGTCTACGCATAGCGATATGAACAACCAGATTGGTGGCGCTCCTGCTGGTCCCGGTCGTGGTGGTTATGGTGGCCGCGGCCGTGGATACTCGCAGTCGGGCTATCAGGGTCAGATGCCCTACTCGCCGGGCCCGAACTTCCGCACGCCCAACCAGCCTCGCGGCGGACCCAACATGGGCCCACAATTCCACGGCAACCAAGGCCGTCCGCTTGCTCCGTTCCCCAATTCGCCACACCAGGCCAGCCGCAGCCCAGCTCTGGCCAACGCTCATCCCGCGACGACTCCCCAGATGAACCAGGTTCCCATGGCTCCTCCTCAGATGCCTCCTCAGCCGTTCGCCTACGGTCAGCACATGGCTCCCCAACCTGTGAGGCCCCACCCTCCTGCTTTTTATTCTTCGTCTTCTCCCAAAGTTCCCCGTTCTGGACCCATTTCCAGGAGAAGATCCCAAGGACCCCGTGTTTTTACTTCCTCCCATGCCCCCCCTGCAATTCCCTTAGCTATACCCAATTTGGCTCCAGAAAGTGGTCAGTTTCAACAGCTTGAAGAGTATCTAACGCGTGTGAAAAATCCCCAGGCCTATCCCCATGCCTACGATCCCAACTACGCCTACTACAACCCTGCCGCCTATGGCATGGGTCAGATGCAGTACATGACTCCTCCGTCGCCACAACCGCGCCCCGGTATGCCCTTTAACCCCCAGGCTCCGTACATGCAGAACCAGTACCCGCCGCAACCCCCCACCCAGGCGGCTCCTCTGTCCCGTACGCCATCGCAGGTGTCCAACAACGACCGTCCCAACTCGAGTCTCGGCCAGCCTCAGCCCCCGGCCGGTCCCCCAGGCGCCGGCCACGCTCACAATGCCAGCCGCTCGTCCAACAGCCCCGCCCCCAACAAGCCTCAATTCGTCCTTCCCTCGACAAAGAGGAGCCCCATCGTCATCAAGGACCCTGGCAGCGGTGCCGTCAAGACTTTCGACACCAAGGGTCCTGGCTCTCCCGCTCGTGCTACACCTTCGCCCGTGAAGATGGCCACTCCCACTTCCACCCCTCCTCCTCGTTCCAACAACGGCACCGAGCATCAGCGATCGGATAGCAAGGCGACCAAGACGGACGAAGAGAAGAAGAAGGAGCTGAGAGACGCCGTCCGCCAGAAGATTGAGCAGGATGAGGCCGAGCAGCGCCGCAAGGAGGACGAAGAGCGCAAGAAGAAGGACGACGAGGAAGCTGCCCAGAAGAAGGCTGAAGATGAGGAAGCGGCGAAGAAGAAGGCTGCCGATGATGAGGAAGCGGCTCGCAAGGCCATGGAAGACATGAGCCTGAAGGACAACAAGGACGAGAAGAAGGATGAGGCAGCAGCACCCAAGCCGGCTGAAGAGCCCAAGCAGGCCCCTGCACCGCCCGCTGACGACGATGACATTGACTACGATGCCATCGAACGGGAGATGGCAGAGATTGAGGCCAAGGAGGCTGCTGCGGAGGCCGACTACTACGCCAAGAAGCAGCGCGAGAAGGAAGAGAAGGAGCGCAAGGAGAAGGAAGACCTCGAAGCGTATGAGGCCAACATGAAGAGCGCCGAACGTGAGGCCGAGTCGCTCGAGGAGGAGCGTGAGAAGAAGCGCGAGGCCGCTGAGGGTAAGGATGGCCTTTCTTCGCTCAAGAAGGCTGCGACCGAGTCCAGCACTCCCGCCGAGAGTGGTGCCTCGACTCCCGCCTCCGATGTGTCCATGGGCCCGCCTGGCAAGCCGGCCAGTGCCGCCAAGAAGCCCGCTGCGCTCAAGCTCGAGACCAGCAAGGCTGTCGAGCCTCCTCAACCCAGCGCGGCTATGAAGTCTCTGCAGACCGCCCGCTTCGTGGCTGATCTCAGCAAGATCTCCTACCCTTCGTCGGTCGCCTCTCCCAACCCGGCTCTGAACGCCAGCGCGCCCACGGAACGCAAGTTCCATTACAACAAGGAATTCTTGCTGCAGTTCCAGGCCGTCTTCAAGGAGAAGCCCTCCGTCGACTGGGATTCTCGTGTGCGCGAGACCGTGGGCGACACTGACTCGTCGCGTCCCCAGTCCGCACGCACGCCTATGACCAGCCGCACTCCTTCTCGGACGGGAGGTATGCCTCAGCCGTTCCAGATGGGAACATTCGGCGCCCCGAACCGCCACAGCTTGCCTCCGAACACCGACCGCATTGCCATTGCCAACGCTGCCCGCACTGCTTCGATGAACAACCCATTCGGCCAGTTTGGTCGTCCCACTGGCATGGGCATGGGTCCCATTGGTGGACGCACCGGCTCCTCCGGCATGCCTGGCTCGCCTCGTGTGGGCTCCAACCGCAACAACACCCGCAACAACAGCAAGCGTGCTGATAAGCACCAGGCCAAAAAGGAAGAAGAAATGGCCAAGAGCATGCCGCTCACCGCCAGCATGGATGTCAAGCCCCTGCAGGCCTCCAGCAGCGGCTGGAAGCCTCGTAGTCTTGTACAGCCTGCCAGCGCTCAGGCTACCCCTGCCCACATGCCTCCGGACATGGTGCAGCGTAAGGTCAAGGCTGCTCTGAACAAAATGACCCCCGAGAACTTTGAGCGTATCGCCGGTCAAATTCTGGAGATTGTATCGCAGTCCAAGATGGAGAACGACGGCCGTACCCTGCGGCAAGTCATCCAGCTCACCTTCGAGAAGGCTACCGACGAAGCTCACTGGGCGTCCATCTACGCCAAGTTCTGCAAGCGTATGCTTGAGACCATGAGTCCCGAGATCCAGGATGAGAGCATCCGCGACAAGACCGGTGCCGTCGTCACCGGTGGCAGTCTCTTCCGCAAGTACCTCCTCAACCGTTGCCAGGAGGAATTCGAGCGTGGCTGGAAGGTCAACCTGCCGCCGAAGCCCGAGGGTCAGACCGAGGAGGTCGCCATGCTGTCCGACGAGTACTACGCTGCCGCCGCTGCCAAGCGTCGTGGTCTTGGTCTCGTCAAGTTCATTGGTGAACTGTACAAGCTAGGCATGTTGACGGAGCGTATTATGCACGAGTGTGTTAAGAAGCTGGTCGACTACGAGGGTATGCCTGACGAGGCTGAGGTCGAGAGTTTGACCAACCTCCTGCGTACCATTGGTGCTAGCTTGGATGTTTCCGAGAGGGGACACGCCTTGATGGATGTCTACTTCAGTCGCATCCAGATGATGATGGAGACTGAGGGTCTGCCTAGTCGTATCCGGTTTATGCTTATGGTAAGTTACTGTGCTGTACAACATGGAATACGCTTTTTTTCTGACTCGAACAGGATGTTATCGATCTGCGCAAATCCAACTGGATGTCCAAGGATTCCGACAAGGGTCCCAAGACCATCCAACAGATTCGCGAAGAAGCCGCCCGCGCTCAGCAGGCAGCAGAGATGGAGCGCATGCGCCAGCAGGCTTCTCGCGGTGGTGGTGGCGGTCGTCCCCAGATTGGCCGCGGAGATGCTCGCAACTTCTCGTACGGTCAGCAGGCTCCTCCTCCAGACTATGCTTCTAGCAAGGTCGGTAGCGACGATCTTCGTCGCCTGCGCACGGGCCGGACCGCCAACCAGCCCATGTCGTTCGGACCGTCCAGCATGCTGGGCTCGCGCAGCAACAGCCGTCGGAACCTAGGACCCGGTGGCAACCTGGTCCGTGGCAGTGAGGACAGCGCGGCCAGCAGCCGTACCGGCACTCCTCCGGCCGGCAAGAAGGAGGACAAGGAGGCTGCTTCTTCGATGAACGCTTTCAGGTATGTTCTCACCACTTTCGTATATAGCAACAGTATCTAACAAAAAGACAGTGCTCTCGCCAGCTTGGAAGACCGTGACAACTTGGCCACTTCTCCTCCATCGAACCCTACGTCACCTATGCTCACCAAGGCTCAACCCACAGCTGGCCAACCGGCAATCCCCCCGTCCAAGGACGGCGGAGCATCATAGATCTCTTTGACTTGGAATGTTGATGAAAAAAGTCGTTCTTTCTTGAATTATGACACCTTCCCCTTCTTTTCTTTCACCATTTATCTCTTGTTTTATTTAATCGACGTATGTACAATCATCCGTTCGACGTAACATGGGGGTTTCGAATTTCGAAGGGACCATTTGTTCGTTTGTTCGATTTGGTTTGGCAGGAGATATTTTCTCTTCATCTGTTGATGTTCCCTTTTTCCTTTTACCTTTTTTCTTTCTCTCTACTGCATTTCCAATACCCGGCAAACCAGAGGTTTCCTTTTTCTCCTTTACTCAATTCTGTTTGTTCGGAACTAGAGAAAACGAAGAGATGAAACTCCCGGCCAGCCACGACCTTGCTGATGTTATGCGAGAAATATTCTTCCTTTTTTTTTTTTTCAATAGCTATGTTTTGTCTGTCTGTCTGCATTTGCATGAACCTTGGTGGTGAACGAACGCCCTTGTAATGGTTTTCTATGTCTTCTTTTTTCTCTTGCTCATATTAGACAAAAACTGAATCGTGTTAGAAAAGTTACCACCTACTTTTTATTTACTTTTTATCTACCTGTGTCGAATAAATATTACTTTGGTTTAGATCTTTCTTTTGCTCTACCTAGGGTTGTAGTGAATGGAAGGCTGTATTTTAGAAATAATAGCTCAATCATTCTCATTCACTTTCAATCCTTAAACATATAGGTATCTGACTAAGAAATCGCACAGTCATTGTCTCGCTTTTGCTCTCAAGCCTTCCATCTTCATTATCACCTCCCCATCTCGTCGTCATAGAGAATACTATCCAGCACATCAGTCACGGAGCTTTACCATGATCCTCAAACAGTCAAGTCATTTCCGGCGAGCATAATTGGTCCATTACACTTCAGAGTACTGAACATATCCCACTGTGCGCTCTCCGGTATTATAATCACTCCATATTACCAAATGGGCCTCATATGACAAACCTCTTCGTGAAAGACCGGTTTCCAAAACCATTACAATGTGGACACCGGCATATGGTTCACATATGAGCGACGGAGTATATATATATGACAAAGGAAACGCAGAAACCAATTTTACGCGGAGTCCGGTATCCAGTAAACCTGGGAAGTGAAAACGCACGATCCTAAACACAGTACTTATGGAGGACTCTCAGGGACACCGATGATGTCCAGTGATTGTCGGGGGTATATTGTGCTACGGGAAGCCTATTTACAAAATAGACGAAGCATTACTGTTTCAGAGCTTCGACGGCTCCCTCATCAGTAACGAGTGCGTTTATACCGGCGACCATATACTGAGAATTCGCCTTCCTTCAAAGGCTGCTTTCTGTTACCCCAACATATCAGGGACTCGGAGTGCTGGGCGGGCTGGCAAAATGGGACCGGTGATTAGACTCTGGACGTGATCGAAACCGTGAGAATATGAAATAGGGTACACCGGTTACGTTATCCTGCCAATCTAGAGTCAAGCTTCAGCAACATTTCATGAACAGACTGCCGGAGGGTCTTTAGTCAACCACTAGCGTCGCGCACGCAGTTGTGCATCTTGCAGACAGATATATATGACAAACGAAAAGGATTAACGGGGCATGTGTTGGCGGCAAAGGAATACTCGAAACGAATGCACCCATAGCCAGCCCAGACGGGCATAGTTCGAAACAAGTTGTTGGCCAACTCCCCGCTGGGAAGGAAGGACTGGTTGAACTGGTCTCTGTCTTATCCTAAGGGGCCAGCGCAACATAATTCGGAAGGACATGGGTTTTGCTGACTCGATGCCATGACAAGCAAAGAGATATCTGCAGTACTCACCATACACGAGGGCAACTAATATTATTAGAGGCAATGGATCCTAGCAGTCATACTTCCATTACAAACCCGGGGCCAACTTAAATTCGAAGCCCTGTTTTACTTCGCGGTCATTACTGCGAATACATTACTGCTGTCGAGGTCGTTAAGCCAAAACACCTATGGCTCGTTCGTGGTAAAGATGCAAGTCGGTTTTCTAAATGCAGGCTGGAGGACATGAAATAAACATTTTATTGCAACGCATTCCTACCAGCAATTACACCACAATAGTCCAGTGTCTGGCAAAAGAAACCCATGTCGAAGAACATGTTAGCCCAAGAAATGGCGAAGGGACGGGCTCAGCTCTGATGTCTTTAAAAAAGATCTTGACGCCAGAACAGAAGTACAATATTTTGAGATATGCGAGTAAAAAATCAACGGACGCAGGCTCTGGCTTTCGGTTTTGTGGTGGTCTGATGGGTTCATACTGACCTATTGTGCGCGCTCGGAGCGCCTGCCGGGATGTATACCCAATATCCAATACTGAACGATGTCGGTGCTAGTTCACCTGTCTGGAACACAAGTTCCAGGTTGTCCCGTTGCCTCAGCAGATGACGGCAGAAGAATGGATGGACATGTTCTAACATTGTTCGGTCAGAGGGCCATGGTACCTCTAGGGGTCCATATTGGCGCGCCATCTTCAACGCCCGGGCACAGTGTGTTCTTATACTAGGAAATATTCTGCTTTGGCGCCGAATATTAATCATGGTCCGATATGGTTTTCCCGACAAGAGGAATAACCTTTTCTGCGTCAGCAAACGAGTACGAAAATGTACACCATCTACCACAGACCTTCTGGAAGCAATAATAATAAGTGCAAGTTTGGAAAGTGCGGTGGTTCTGAAGCTAGTCAAATGAGACCGGAGGAACCTGCGGTATATGCTACAGGACCGTGACAGATACCCCGGTTCTCAGAACCCAAGTCCTAGTGGTCTATTAAAAGTCATTGCAGGCTTCTTCCAGCCTTTTAGCGATAAGATGGGCTGCGATATGCAAGCTCTCGCTTGTTTCTCTGGATGATGAATTACATACCCCTATCTTGAGCCAAACAACTGTCTCTAGGGCTGCTCGATGACGGATAGTCGAATGCCAGCATTGTATCGGAAATCGACAATTTCGCACGATTTGAAACTCGTCCATGAAAACAAACCAGCAGAGAAATGTTCCTAAACATATTGCAAATCTAGCATTATGTATCGTCTCGTTATTATGAGACACATGCCTCTTTTCAAAAGACCGACATGATGGTCAGTGAGGCTGAATAGTCTTTTCATGGGCACGTTGAATAAATTGAACCGATACATTCGTTCAATGAGGCTATCCCGTACTGTCGTATATACGATACCCATTGGAACCCAAAAGATACACTGTTGCTGGTTAGCCTGAACAGTTGCATCATGATCTGATTACCATGGCCAATGGAGGCGAATGCAGAATTCAGTTTCATATTCAAGTATGTCGAAACTGTGGCTCTGTACTGTCACTTGAAAACGGAATGGCCTAGATCTAGATTTACTCGTTGGCCGTATTACGACTGCAAATGAATCTTAGCAGCCGTGATATCTCACCTGTTGAGAACCGGAAAAGCAAACCAAGGAAATTCCCCCGAGTAACATATTCGTGTCTATGATCCCCGAAGCCAAGTCCAGGCAGTCTTATCAAAACCGCCATAGCTTTCTTCTACCTTCGAACTGGAAATTTAACTGCAATTTGCAAGCTTTGGCGTGTTACTCCGAGCTTGTACTACCGACTCCTATCGAAACCAAACAACCTAGACGGTGATTCCGGGGCTTTTCGGCGGTAACACACAGTCGAATACTTGGCCAAACTCATACCATATAGTGTTGGTTGCGTGTTACCAAACGGAGATCTGTTAGGTTCCTGGTCTTATCATGAAAATTTATAACCGATAGTCTCGCTGAGATTTGCCGGAATCATGGCAGTCTCTTTGGAATAGTTACTATATGTCCTGTAGAAGCGGCCTTCCAGGATAAATTGTAAGGGGTTCAGCTATGAGGCCGAACCAGATGGACTTGAGTGCATAATCTTCCATAAAAATACTATAACGAACTACACGGTATTGAACACATGTATTGTGAGTATTAAAATGAACTTTTAACAGTAAAACCCAACCTAAACGTATCATACAACATACTTCTACATTAAAGTTCCTTAAAAACCTTATAAATCAGCGCTGGGCACAAACAATGGCATACTATCCTCCCAAATCGAATCCGTCAGCACCCTTTTGTTGCTTCCATCCGCATCCATAACCGCAATCTGCCCATATGGCTGAAACGTCTGATCATAAAGCGCACACTCATACTGGAATCCGAACATGCCCGTCGAGTAGATAATTTTCCCATCATGGGACCACACAGCATGTGCGTCGTTTGCGCCGCTGCTCGTCAACACCTTGATGTCGGTTCCATCAGGATTCATTGTGCAGACGTCGTAGTTTGTAGGGCTAGTTTTGCGGGTGAAGACGATGCGGCTCCCGTCGGGGGAGAAGAATGGGAGGTTGTCCCATTCGTTTGTTAGGGTGGTGATGTTACGGGTTTCGAGGTCGAGGAGGCGCAGGCCAAGTTGGTTGCGATCGCCGGCGGTGGAGTTTGCGCCCCAAACACGGTAGACGATTTTCTTGCCGTCGTGCGAGAAAGACGGGAATCCCGAGTTTATGGCGGAGGTATTACTGGTTAAGTCGCTGGTGGATTCGGTGAGGACCTCGTAGTTCGAGGAGCCATTAGTCGGGGCGCGGACGAGCCAGCCGCCACTTTCAGCACGGGTTTGGAACCAGAAGCCCACTCCCACAGTAATCCATTCGCCATCAGGGGACCAGGAAGGTTGGAAGGCACCTGCGAGGCCCTGGGAGACTTCAGAGGTGCTGATGAAGTCGGTGTTCATGTCATCGAGGATAAGGCGTGCGGTGGTGTTGTCCGGGTTTCTGGAGACAACGGAGGAGTTGCCTAGTTGCTTTTCGGTATAGGCGAGGACACTCTGGTTGGAGAGTTGGGGGAAGACATCTGTGAAGCGGTACTCCCAGTCGTTGTCCCAGGAGTATAGCTTCTTTTCCATGGGGCGGATGTTCCAGTCTGTCTTTTCGTAGACCATCTTCTTTCCGTCGGGAGACCACGCGGGAGAACGAATAGTCACGTCCGTCGTGTTGATGTACCGTCCATTCGTGTTGTAGAGACCCTCCTTGGTACCACCCTTGTAGAGATATCCAACGGTATTATTTGCATCAAGGAATTGCGGGAAAATCTTCACACCAGTCCCCGAAACCTCAACCCTGCGGTCCTTGCCCGTCGCAAAATCAACAGAAACAATCGTCGAGTTCGCAGATCCCACGGATTCCGGCCGGTGCGCATCCCAAGTTGTGTCGCGAGTCATCTCGTAGTAAATAATCCGCGATCCATCATGCGACCACTTCGGAGAACCCAACGAATACCCGCTCTTCGAGACAATCTGTCTGAAATCAGACCCATTGGGACGAACCGCATAAACAGATAATTCCTGCGTATGCTCCCATCCCGAAACACCAAGGAACACAGGATCCCCATGTCCATACCAGCCCGAGTTTCGATCCGACGAGAACGCAAGCCACTGTCCGTCGGGCGACCACGAGGGACGGAAGTATCCGTTGGGCAGGGACTCATTCGCAGCGGGGGTTAAGGGCGTATTGGTAATATTCCACTTCTTTCCAGACTGGATGTCAAGTACCCAAATGTTCGCTTTGTATCCGTTCGTGGTGGACACGTATGCGGCGAGCTTGCCGTTCGGTGAAAGTACGGCGCTATCCTCAATCGACGAGGTGGAGACAAGTTCCTGGAGGTCTGACCCATTGGTGCGCACACGGTAGATATCTGAATTGCCGTCGCCGTTGCGCTCACTCGTGAAGCTGATCCATTGACCGTCAGGCGAGAATTCACCGTGGTACTCGAAGACCGGGTTCGAAAGGAGAGGGCGTTCGTTGGTGCCGTCCGCGTTGGCGATGTAAAGCTGCGATGAACCAGGGCCAATCCGGTTCATCAAGAACACACCCTTTTTGCCTGCTAGTGCTGTAATGGCATCGCTGTCGCTGCTGCGTGCCGAGTGCACATGCGGATGACCTGACGGGATGTTGCTGGTATCCCGGGCCATCTGCTGAGCATACGGGCATGATCCCAGAGCTACCTGGGGAAGAGCCGCGAGACCCAGCAGGGCCATTGATTGGAGAGGTCGCATTGTTGATCTCTTTCCTTCTCAAGGACTGACTTCTGCACGAGAAAAAGGAAAGGAGACGCTCGGGTTTATGTACTCGTAGGTACAACCCTGGTGGTATCTCCGAGGTGCCGGGCATATTAATTAACTAATCACTGGTAAACTCTTTTCCATACGGCAACGTTTGAAACAAGCAGCCCGTTAGACAAGCAAAACATCTCCTGCCAAAGCCCCGTCCCGCTTATCTGATCAGTTTTTGATGCGGCGGGGCGGAGCGGATCCAGATTTGGCAGGCAGCCCTCGGACTTAATTGCCAGCCACAGCGTACAACCGGGACATTCCGATCAGATAAAGGTGGTCCCTCGGGGAGGTTATCTGCAGTAGGCAATGATCCGTCAGAGATAACTTTGGACGTCGGAAATTATACTACACTATTAATGTTTCGTTAGGATGCGAGGACTGCCATTGGTCAAATCCGTGGGGGGAATCAGGAACAATGGCCTGATGCGTTTACTATTAGCTGATAGGAAACACGTTATACGCAGTACGTCTCAGTGCATTGCCTATTACATTCCCGTCAGAATTATTGGAGTATCAGAATATGCTCATATGCGGCCGTCACCACTAACGTTAACACAAAAAGTAATATGCCATGCTACACACCTTCTAACACCATGCCGGCTGCACAGCGTCGTCAGCAGCATATGCGCCTTTACAAATAGAGAAACCAAATGACTTCGAAAACGCCATGAAGAAAACGCCAATCATATTCCGGGCAACAGAAAGCATCGCCTCATTCATCACTTTGTTTCAGTACCATCAGTGATGACCACCTGGATATTGCTTGGCTTGTCGGTCGTCTCTGACACCGGTCCAGAATCAACATCCGTAGTCGTAGGGGACAGGGCACTGCCTCGTTCGGTGAAGGCAGAAGTAGAATCACCATCAACTGGTGCGGTCTCATCATCTTCCAATTTTTGTGACTGCCGTGCATCTTCAAACTTCTCATGCCCTGAGCACTCCAAGCTCTCACCGCTAGAGCTTTTCATAGTCACCTCAAGCATGGGAGAGATCAGGTCATCCACGCTGCTCCTGCCAGAGGAAAGTGAACCCCGTGAATTCGCATATGCTGCCGGCAGCCCAAGAGCTTTGGCAACTGCTGCCTCCTCGTCTGGAAGCCTAGCCACGCTACTATCGGTGCTAGAGCTGGGATCGAAAATATGGCTGCCTCGACGCTCGCTTAATTCCAGGATATGGTTATAGCTGCGACGGGAAGGATCGGCCAATCGCTTCTTTTTCTTCTTCTCGCGTTTGGTTGATGGACGGACCACGATGACGGGGATCGGGGATTGCTGTAAACAGTACTTGGAGACCGAGCCAGGCAGCAGACTCTGCATGCCGCTGAGGTTTCGACCACGTGTACCGACGATAAGGACGGCAGGTTCATAGATTCGAATCTATCAACCGTAAGCATATTGGGGAATGAGTGGGGTGGGAATGAGCAAGACTCACCATGCGTTGGATGATATCCTGCACTTTCCCGACAGCCAATTCCAAGACCAGGCTGATGGCTTTTTCATCCTGACTGTTCTTCTGGATCACTTGTTCAAACAATTTCTCTGCTTCCTTTCGGTACCTACCAGGCTCCATGCCCGCATCACTTGCGTTCTCCACGGCTCGAAGACAAACAATTTCATCCCCATCGTCCACAAGTTCATCAATAAGCCACTCGAGTGCAAAGTCGGAGTATTCGTTTTGATCTGTCCCGCAGAGAAAGGTCCTACTCCGTCGAGTGCACTGGTAACCTTTGTGCTTGTAATTCAATGTCAACGAGAAATCCGCCGCATCGGGGTTATCAAACGTGTCAAATGAAACACCTCGTTCGTATGTACTATCATCGTCAGCCCCAGTCGTCCTCAATACAGCAGGCAACGACATACTTTGGCGGCGGAGGCGAAGGCCCACGACTAGCACTTGGCGGGATAACACTCTGCTTCTGCTCCCTCTCCCTCTCCTTCTCTCTCTCCCTATCCTGGAACTCAATATGCGAACGCTTCAAACTCTTCTCGCCCGGCCCCTTGTCACTCGACGACCGACGATGATGGCGATTCTCGAACCCTCCTCCAAAGCTGAACTGGATTGACTTTCTGCGCGGTGCTTCGTCGGCGTACGAGATGCGTTTGTTGGGCCGAGACGCGTCATTATCGGATTCGAATGATCCCCTTGGTGACGAGACCCTCGACATGGTGGAGTGAGGTGGAGCGTAGTTTATCGGTTCAGTCTGCTGTGACGCGTCTGCTCAGATGGATGTGATAGTATCAAAGATGTCTGATGTCTGATGATTGATGATCGCAACCTAATCAGCTACGCCGCTGTAAACGCTCGAGACCCAAGGATGATGCGATCCGCAAGACGCAGATCTCATTGTTTGCGCCAGACGTCTTCGTCGACGGATGTCAATACAGTGAGTAACTGACAGAGCAGGGTTAATACAGATAGAGATGGATGAATCGAAATGAGGAGACAGACAGACGGTGGAAGAGATATGATGCAAGAGGGGATGGAGATGATCGGTGGAGGAGGGGCAGCTACTAAGGCGGTGACGAGAGTCATGCTTTCCTGATTGGGTAGGTGTGCAGACCGCCGCGGAATTGTTTTTCCGTCAGGATATAGAATTGCTCAAGTTATGCGTGTGTGTGCATAATGTGATGCACTTTTTATTCCTGAATGGACTGCTAGGGCTAACACCATTATGGTATCTTGTTGTGACGGCCCAAACCTACGCAGGACGGACACAGTACTCAATCTGGTCTGCAACACGGCCTGACGGCTGTGATCCGTGGATCGGACGCTTCGGCATGAACGGCTCAATTATTAATGTCATCTCCGGACATAGGACCAAAGTCTTCCGTTCCGAGTTAAAGCCATTCAAGAATCCGAGAACCGAGGAAGTCACGGCTAGAAAATAAACAATTTATAGGATGTACCCGTGATGGACAGTACCCGGGTATCCGTGGTTTTCTGTGCTCAATATCAGACTGTGTCGACTTGTGCATAGTATACTCTGCACGGAGTACCAAGCACAGCACTGTGCATCAAATATGCTATGCTAAGCATGCCCGAGACTGTAGGGCAGAAGTGGACCTGTCAACAAGTTAATAACTTTAATGAGTCAGGAAGACTCATTTTTCCCTCTTCAGTCATTGGCCCTCTACTCGTACTCGCACACTTAACTCCGGAATCCGGACATTAACGATTGAGTCATTCAAGACCCTCCGAGCCCAACAAACCTACTCAGCCATAATAATAATAAAAAAAAAATTCTGCACGCCATACAGAAAATCGGCACATCGGCATTATACTTGCACATAACCTACTCCGCCTCAACGCTAATGTGCAAATTCTTCATCAGTGGAGAAGATCATCTTACCGTCCGTATTACCATACATACCTTACAAAACGATCAGAAAGTACCTCTTCACCGCCAACCCCAACCTAAGCTTATCGTTATCATATCATATCAAATCACATCATCAGCAAGTCCCCACATGCTCAGATCTCTGCCCATTAATCGTTTTTAAGCACTGGCAGGGCGAAACAAGTCGGGTTTACAAGGTTAAAATATGCACGATTTGTCGGTGTCCAGAATGGATGTGCGTTGTTCTAGACTTGACATGCGGTGGCTGTCTGCGTGTCGTGTCGCCCGGGAATAAAGATTGTGCGCCTGACACGTACAGGGCCATGTTATGGGCGGTGTGCTTTGGCCTACAGAGATCTTCGCGAGTCATCACAAGTGGGGGTTTCGTTGTTTGTACTCTGCACTCTGTGCGGAGTGGGAGGAAAGGGACACCGCAGTGCGAGGTGGGGATACGGGGGTTTGGTGGTAAAAAGAATGTGGGATAATGGGATTTGTTTGATTTATTTCGTTTTGTTTGCATTGGGATGTAGCCCTAATTGTGCTTGTATATTCAGTGAGTATGAGTTCTTAGCAACATTCAATTTCAAGCAAGATCGATAGATCGATAACGATAACGATAACAATAACAATAACCATGATAAGAAATCTCGTCAACATGATGTAACACGACCACCATACTCCTACGTCAACCAAAGTAACCCCAGAATATCAACGAACGAAAAGGCTTGCTTGGCCGAACAGTCCTGTTTTGCAACTCTCCCCATTCCTTAGACCGGCTGATAGCCCGCGCTCTAACGAACATAATGGAGATCGAATTTAAACAATCCCTCTGACGACGGGAAACCCAACCTTGTGGAGTTGCGGGAGGAATTCTCAGCTTGGTGATGTAGTTGAAGAAGAAGAACGAGGGATATCAAGGTAGGGGAATGGCCATATTGCCTGGGGAAGGGATCCGGAAGGGTATCGATGGAGTATTGTACGCCCGCCCTCTCCCGCGGCTAACGGCTATGACCACAGACTCACTGCAGCACCCACCGTGTAATCAGAACTATTGTTCAAGAAGTAGACTCCGTCTCTCATCCGCGGAACCAACCGGCCCCTCCTATCATCCCTACAATCCCCGATACCCGAGTCCAAAACACCGTCTATGGTCCCAGAGAACTGCGCGCACGTTATTCAACAGGAGCCGATCATCCGGATATACCATCTCCTGGGTCCGGAGTGCAGCGGGTTATGGGGAAGAGCACGGGCTTTTTCGGCGGCATGTGGATGGTGATCAGCAAGGTGATTCGGCAGATTCGGTAGACGGGAGAATCAAAGACGAGCGGGAATAGGCTTCTGATATGAGTTTGGTTAAAGCTTACAGTACTACGGGACCGAGAGTGTGCCGAGAATAAGGCGATCCGCTATATCCGGGCTACAAGGGAAAAGTATGTAGAGATGAGTCAATTTTTATTGAGGCAATAGTCAATATACTATATATCCAAGTCCAGACCATATGCAAAGCGCTAAAAACTAGGGTATCACGATCAAATGTACAACCATGCAAATCATAAATCATCAAATCCAAATGCAAACGCGTATATAAGTGGTAAATGGGAAGCTCAGTAAGCTTCGATAATCGCACCCTGCGACTGGGACGCAGCGTAGTATCTCTGATCGAACAGACCTTGGTCTGCGTCGAGAGGAATGGCAGACGACTGCGGATGCTTTTCGTCATCCGCGAATGTGTCGAGTGTTTGTTGAGGAGGAGAGGGCGGCATGGTATCGTCTTCAGACTCCTCATCGGAGTCTGAGGAGAGATCAGGTGGTGGTGATTGCCGCGACGGCGACCGTGTCAATGTGAGATGCTCCAGGTCCTCCGTGTCATCGTATTCGAATTCAGAGTCAGAGTCGGAGTACCCATCGTCATAGTCACCAGGGACTTCGCGTTCAGTCACGAAAGGAACGGGTGGTTGAGTCGGTCGCCGGATAGGCGTTGTAACCGCAAAGCGTTCCTCTGCGAAATCATCCTCGTCAAAATCGGAATCATCACTGAGATCCGAGTCCACGTCGGACAGATCCTCAGGATCCCAATCATCCTCCGGGTCCTCCACGATAGCATCTGCCCATTGAATGTGTCTTGTATCGGCGAGCGGCGACGACGGCGATGGCGACGACTTGGACACGCCATTGACTGTCTGATTGAACCAGCGTTCCTGTTCTTGTTCGGCATCGGCGAGATCCAACATCAATGAATCGAGGAGATTGGCGTGCCCAACGAGCAGTCGCAGGTCGTGGTCCGCCCGGGAAGCCTCACGAGTAAGCTTCCTACGGGCGGTGTGAGCGAGGTAGTATGTCTGAGTGATGCTCATTTTCTTCTGTTGGCGCCTTCGAGCAAGAGAAGAGAGGTAAGACGAAGCGTTAAATGAGCCGAGAGAGTCAAGAGACGAAGAGGAGGAAGAGGGAGAGAGCGAGGACATGGCGGGCATTGAGGTGCTTATGAGGTTATGAGCTCAAGTGGGATCGACCCAGCCAGGCGAAGGCGTGTTGGTGACTCAGGTTGCAGCGGCCAATCACAGGCAATAAGGTAGGGCGGTGAGTCAGTTGGTTGCGATAGACGTGATAGCTGGATGCAGCAAGGATGATGTTGGCAAGGTATGTATGCAGAGTACTTGTATGTTAATGTACGGAGGGAAAAGAAAAAAAGAAAGGGCGACCGCTTGTTTTAATATCCCAAATCTGATCCATAAGATTCCTCCCAAGATTATTACAAGATTATTACTAGGCTGAAAGTTTTTTTTTTTTATTATTTCCTCATTTCCTCTTGCAGGCATATCGGCGATCGGATCCCGACCGTATTCACCCGGTAATATTACTGTACACGGTCAACGGACCAACGGGCTGCCCAGCTGCCCGAGCCTCTTTCGCGCTCTCGGAGTGCAATTGGTCCGTTCACCGCCTCGCTGTGTGTATTACCAATACAGCAATTCTATACGCCAAGCCAGCCCTGCAGCTGATCCGCCGGATGTTCGGCTCACCGCTATCAGTACTATTGGTAATCTAGAGTCTACATTATTCTAGTACTCTGTAGAATTGTAAAGATGATATTCTGTAGAGAGTATAAAGATTAGAATACATCCTCATTTCATTTCGCAATATTATTAAAAATCAATCCGGCTTAGGAATCACCATTATAAATGCTAAATCTGTCAGCGCCAAGCCACCGCTAGCTGCCTGGCAAGTTTCCCCTTCGGGCACGAATGAACCCTCCGATCCCGATGCCGCGGAGATTTGCTACCTCCGCCCGGATCGGAAGTATGCACCCTACTCTGTTTGTATCCGTACGAGTACGAATCGTAGAATTAGACATTCTTCACTTAGACAGTCCTCCTGTCACGATACTTCTCCTTGTAAGGGCAAGCCAGCAAGGCAGACAGCAGATTACTCACAGCCAACGCGTTTTGCAGATTATCTATGCTTGGCTGGATCAACGCCAAGCACCCTTGATCTACTTGTTATGCACTTTATGCACAGGCTTATTCTTGGCCTTAGTCATTGTCATAACGTGCACCGCCCTGTGGCTTCGCTTAAATGACAGTTCCACCGGACTGGCTCTGGTTCTGATACAGACCCGTTCTCGGTTCCATCTGAATACTGCCAGACTGACAAGAAACGGCTGTGTATGATCTCATGAAATTGCCAAGGCAAAAAAATAATAATCACTGTAGAAACAGATAATGTTGCCTGGTATCAACCGTGTTTACTGCTGTGCTATGCATGCCAATCACTCCAAGCCACGTTTGTAGGCAGATGAATTGTTGTTGTCTATTCTGGACAGAGTATACGAGTACGGGTGGGGTGTAACTGTATATACATGCTGCATGAGCCGCACTGTCAGATTGACTCTTTCCAGGCTGTACAGTCGTCTGTGCTCATGACAAAAGTGCCGGCGATGCGCGGAGATATCTGTCTTTGTTATGCTTATCTCTTGTTCCATCCATGTGTGCGGTGTCATGTCCGACTTGAGATTTCATATGTCTAACCTTGAGTTTACTTCCACCTCGTACAAAGTGTACTGACCATAAGTACAGGTTTGATGCCGTGACGTCACGATCTGGGGAAGTTAGTCATGTGTGGTTACTGATGACTGGCACTTGATTCCTCGGCTGTTCGTCATGCTTGGCCGACGGCAATTAGTTTCTGGTTATTCATTGAGCTCATCAGGTTCACGGCGATAGTCGGAGCGACGGATGATGGCCGCCGTTCCCTGGCTGTCGACTGATATTGCCCTGTTGGGATGTACCTCGGCATGTTTCCAAATCCACCAACGACCAAACAATAGTATTATGTCAACCCAGAAGTGGCTCTCGTTCGTTCTCTTCTGTATCTGTAACTGACAAAAGGCTACTCAGATCTGACCTCCGTCGACGAATCCATCTCCTCCATCCTGATCCATCTCCTTCCTCGTCTTCATCCCCACCCTCGTCCTGGTGCAATTCATACGGCAACAGAACAGCATGATCCAGCGTATACGGAAGTCCCCGATGTCTTCCACGAACCTGCATAGCCA
Source organism: Aspergillus ruber CBS 135680 (assembly GCF_000600275.1). Lineage (NCBI taxonomy): Eukaryota > Fungi > Ascomycota > Eurotiomycetes > Eurotiales > Aspergillaceae > Aspergillus > Aspergillus ruber. The sequence goes on along the minus strand of NW_024467307.1, from coordinate 242,563 downwards.
GAATCACCAGCTTTGAGACATCCCGAAACTGCGAGCATAGACTCGACTCTGTCCAGGCGTATCCCAGTGACAAACCCACGGTGCCGTACGCAGAGACCACTTCGAACAAAACCGAGAATAATGGGAAGCGATCACTTTCCGCAAGCGCAATAAGGAACATCCCCAAGGCAATATACCACAGATCAAAACTCAACTGTTTCTGGATATGATACCAGAGGTCGTTCCGTCTAGTTTGCGTTCCTTGATCGCTATCAGTCAAGACAGATTCCGCGTCAGAGTAGATAGCCAGGCTCTTCTCCTCGTAGGCATTTGTCTTGCGCATGGCGATTGTGGTTGGGAACGCGGAGATGTACATCATGACCACGAAGGAAATCTGTACTGCTGGATGGAGGTCTGCGAGTGAGCTTGTTGTAAATCCTGCTGTTCGTGTAGATGCGACCTGGAATAGCCCGTTGATGAGCCATATGTAGCCCTTGTCGTCGTGGAGGGTATAGGACGGTTGCTTCTAGTGGGTTAGGTCGTGGTCATGAGACCATTGGTACTGGGGACTTACATCCAGGAGAAGAAAGATAGCTAGGTCAACGGCGTTCAGCACCAATAGAACCCCTAACAGCCTCCATGTATCTGGGCCAGGGAACAAAAGCGTAAAGCATCTCCGGGGGTGTCTGAGAAGAAACTCCAACTCTTCGCGCCGTCGACTCGCCTCGTCGGTGATCTTCCCAAGCATCCAGATGATCAACCGCAACATGCACGGGAACCCCGTATTCCCGATAACAATCAGAAAGGTCATCACCAAAAGAAGATGTGGTACTTTATTGAACGACGCCATCGAGTTCGGTGTCAGTGTGAATCCTACATCATTAAAAGCGGAACTCGCCGTGAAAATCGACCACCAGGCCTTGGGGGCCCCGATGTCATCAACGACATGGCCATACTCAGGATGGTATAGAATCACAAATAGTAGCGAAACAGCCCCAAGAACGTGGAAGGTGACAAAGTATCCGAGCAGGATGAAAAATAACGTCTTCAAAGCCCGATACTCAGTCCCACCAAGTTCATCTTTCTGCGTCTCGTCCCAGTCCGAATAACTGGAAATGGATGGATGCCACATAAACGGCGGCAAAGAAGAAATGGCTTTCTGATGCAGCTGCTGTCGCTGAGATGCCGCGACATCGAAGGTAATACGCGGTCCTGCAGAGTTGGCGGCAATATGGTTGATCGGTTGGGGCTCACTTTCATCGCCACGTGCATACGTCTCTTGTATTGCATTCCTTCCGTCTGGAGTAGGACTCCTTGTCATCGTTCCGTGCCCTCTATACCGTTCCGTATCCCTCCCCCGGACAGCAGCCTTAGCCTCCCCAGCCACAGTCTTCAATCTCCCTCGAAACCACGACAACCGCACCAACACAATTAACGAGTTAACGAAAACCACATTCGTGACCATTGCCACCATCCATAATAACACCTGCTGGCAGGTACCTAGCCGGTTTAGATCAACCGGGTTCTGCCCGCTCTGCGTGGCTGCACCGGAGGCGAGAAGGAGGGCATCGGTGTAGGTTATCCCGCCAAAAAAGTAGAGAAGAATTGATGCTAGAAAAATCCAGGTAATTATATAGGTATAGTGAGCTTTTATGAATGTATGTTCGTGTCCCCTTTGCCAAAGGGGCATACTGAGGTATAGTACGTCGGGTTGAGGTTGGAGATGGAAAAGGAGCATACATGATGGGATTTATGAGATGTAGTGGTAGGAGGTATTTTTGGCGAATTATATTGAGGTTAGCTTTAGGTTGAGGTAACGGTTTCTTTATGTCAAGTTAGAATAGACTCATGCAGATTATCGAGGTTGGATCAGATAAATCCCTCATCGGGACAGGTCCCAGCAGTATCACTCCGCCACAATAGCAGTAGAGGATTTTATCTGAGCAACAAAAGCTACCGATTATCATTATGAGACTCCCAAATGAATGATATCTATTCTCCCAGATATTAACCATACCCCAGACAACCGTACCCCCACAAAAGTTATCTGTATTGATAGTATTCACCCATCGAACTCATCAAATCCAGCAGACCATAATCGTTTCAATCATATACTAGCCCCTGAAGCAAATACCTCTGTTGTCATACTCATTTGTTCATGTGATTATATTCACCTATGCCGATAAGTATGAGACGGAGAGGAAGGAGACAAGTAAGAGAATGGAGACTGCGGAGAATACGGGGGAGGTGTGCAAAGGGGAGAAAGGGAATAAGGATATGGAGGTTGATCCAGGAATGGCAGTTCCCTGGCACTAGGTCCTCCTAGATAGAGACTGAATTATAGACAAATTGAATCCAAATCAGCAAATATAGCAGATTATTCTGACGGAGAGACCACTCGTAACAGGATCAAATGAAGCCTAATCTGTTGGTATAGATATCCAGGGCATTAACCACTGTATAGTGCTCATTTATGACAGGGTTTGGGTATTCGCTCAGCAATTCTCTAGCTCTTTAAACACCTGTTGCTGACGGTCAGGATGCTTTCTGTAAAGTTAGAAGGACCAGCTGGGCATGTTGTTGTAAACCAGTCGAGGCATCAGTGTGCTATTTTGTGTTGTAATATTCGGGGATTGCTGTTTATTTCTTCAATTGGGCTTCCTCCAGCGGCGAGATTCGAGACGTCATGAATAGTGCTAGATAAAAGGCAACATACCTTAAGCTGCCCTCAATGGTGCCTGTCGGATAGTCTATAATCACACTCGCAGACACGTTCCTCTTTCTCTTTCATCTACCTGCAAGCATCTACACTTATCACATATCTATTTCAAATACATACTCATACTTTGTTTATCCGAAAGCAAATACAGAATGTTTACCTTCAATTGCTACACGAAATTCGCCGACAAAGTCATCACTACCGGAAACAAACGCTATATCGTCGAAGAGCAACTAAACGAAGTCATAAACCCGCAGCTCGCCCAATGCCATGCCCTAACTCTAGCGCACGATATAGAGACTTCAAATCCAATTATGATCAAGATTCGCTACGAGCAAGCCCCCCGTCTCCCTTCCCTGTGTGTTTTTAAAAATCACATTAATAACAAATATTAGCCTAAACCCTTCACCCATCTATATTCACGACCCCTCAAACCACAAAAATATAACCGACGAAGACTTCCTCGACGAAATCAAGGGTATCTGTTACCTTAGCTTACTTGGACATGGACCACGGTATATCACGCATGTTACTGTCAGTGCAGGAGCGGAGTCCCCGTATCCTGAGGGAAGGGTGTGTGTGCCGGTTACGGATAGGATTCCGGGGAGGGGGGGAAGAAATGTGGGTGAGATTCAGCGGGGGTTGTCGGATGGGCAGGTTGTGAGTATTAGGGTGCAGCTTGGGTATGTTCTTGACTATGTTGGTCTATTCCAGGGAGAGGGTTTTGGTGGGTGATGTTGTGTGTGTGGCTAACCAAGATGATAGGAAACTAGGACAGATGAACATCGTCTTGTATAATCAGGATTTGAATTGTCTGCGCTATGATGTCACGAATGACAAGCTGTGAGCACCCTCCCCTCCCATCCCTAACTTATCTGATCGAACTCCTACTGACATATTCAAGGTATTTCAATCAAGGTGCTTCACCGGCATATCCTACATGTGCTGCGGCCATCCCAAGGACACCAGTACCAAAAGGACCGACAAACTGTGGACTGTGTTCAATAACTGGCAGAACGGGCTGGTGAAACAAACCGAGCCCTGCGAGTTCGATGGCATCCAGAGATGGGCTATGGGCCAGGACAGGAAGGCGGGGGTGATGAAGTTGGAGGAACAGGGCCTTTTTTGTTATTGAGTAATGGCTTGATTGATCGGTTTTTATACATGGAATGCTTGTCTGTGCATGCGTGTCTTTTCTCTCTTGGTCTCTGCAGTTTGAGAGGAGATACAATTCTTCGGTTATAATACTTTGGTTTTATTACTACTGTAGAACTAGCAAGGCAAACTTAAGGCCTAGTAGGAGTAGGACGATAAAAGTTCGGCAAGAAGATCTTTTATTCAAAATCAAAAACTCGGTATCAACATTCTAAATGTGGTATGTACAAACAAATGGGTCCCTGCAACCTCCGGAAGCAAGACTTGCAAGAACTTCTGAATACAGAACAACCCACTCGCATCATGGTTCATATTCTCGTGCCTCATTAGAACCAACCAGATAAGGTCAGAAAAAGAAAAAGAAAAGAATCACATAAAAAACAACGAACGTCACTCAAATCAGTGGCATATCAACCATATTCACATAATCAATGTTGTCATCATTGCACTCAACTCGATCAGCACAAGTCCCGAAGATGCGATCCCAAAGCCTCGTCTGCTTGCCATAGTTATGGCTCTTCCTCCATCCTTTTCGGTGGTGAATATCGTGGTCCTCAATGACCAATTCGGCGTCGAAAAGCTTCAGGAACCACGAAAGTGTTGACGGCGGGATAGCATGTAGACGAAGACCACTGTGCCCAGCGAGCTCGGCAAACATGACATACATATGGCAGAACCACCACTCGTAGAAACCCATGGGCAGGCCCACGGCCTTGAGAGTGAAGTATGTCATCAGCGGGATACCGGCGATGTCGAAGAACTCCTGTTCGTGGTCTGCGTAGAGGGTGAGAAGCGGGTTGGGATGCTTGGTGAGGTGGTGCGTGCGGTGGTACTGCCAGAGGCCGTTCACGTCATGCATCAAGCGGTGGTACCAGTAGAACCAGAAGTCGAGGATGATGCCATAGAGGCCGATCTCGAGCGGGAGCCAGAACCAGCTGATAGTGTCTGGAGTCAGGCTGGTGCGGTAGCTGAGGAAGACAGACATCATGGGACGGAAGGTAGCCGTTGAGACGAGCGAATGCACAACCTTTGCCACGCCGACGTCCGGCACACCATCACGTTCATGCTTATCCCCATCCAGGAAGCCATAGATATGTCCCAGGCGGCGGAGCACTTGCATCTCGTGGATGGCGGTTAACTTGAACGCGAGCATGTAGAAGATAAACGCGGCGATCGGGCCCAGATTGTTGCCCGTGAGTTTGACGTATGCATGGTGGATGGCCAGCGGGATGAACGAGTGGACAAGGACCCAGCGGTGGAGTTTCCAGTCGCGGACGTGAGGCACTTTGTCTTGCTTGGAGTGAACAGGTACTTCCTTGTCAAGGGCTGTTGGGTGGATGCCCAGTACTTCGTAGAACCAGTGGAATATGGTCCAGTCGCCACGATCGGTGCGGCGCCAGGTCGATTTCATCGAGTCTTTGGGGTTGCGTTTTGCCTCCATGGTGGAGTGGTCCTTGCTTATATCAATGTCCGGTATGTGGTGTTATCTCCGGTGTGCAAGCGAACTATCATAGGAGAGTGGAGGAGCGAAGTGAGGTCAAGTCCAGGCTTTAAATATATCCTCATACCGGCCCCAGTTTCGGACCTCCCAAACGCATGTGAAGGAAAAACTGAGAAAGAAAAAAAAAAAAATATAGTGCCTGACTATACCCAAATCAAGCATCTCGCACGCCTCCAGACTCTTTAACCAACGCACAACTAGTTCCCTCTCCAGACACCATGCAGATCGTCCTCACCCCAAACACGAATAACATCCCCCTGACCCAACAATGTTGGGGAACGAGAAACACCCATGGACCAGTCAAAGCCAGACCCGAGAAACAGGCATCCAAACTTTGAATTGAAACGCCTCGGCCACCAGCACATAGCGAACACAGTTAGGCACATATGACGTTAGCGAACTGCATACTGTTTCTGATCTGTTAGCGTAGTGATTCGGCATTTGCTGCAAACTCATTATTCATTCGCCTTTTCCGTCAGATTCGCTCCGGTTCAAGAATGACTTCAACTTTTTTCGGAGCCGATCCGCGGGATCATATCATGGTTGCCCAAATGGGAAAGGCTTGCGAGGCTCAAAAATAGAGTTAGTCACATGATCATTTATGAGAAGTCACGTGCTATTTCACAGTGCTACTATAAGACCAATAATGATTTACTGCTGCATGAACAGGTTGACAGCTTTACTTGAGTCATGGGCTTTTGTCATATGGCTGTAGGCAACTGGGTTGATTTGTTGGGATCACATGTGGTTTCAAGATGTCCAGACGGAATACTTCCTAGGGTTAACGCGTCATGCTCCAGACAATTGTACCCTGCGATATCTTTTTCATGTTGATAAAGGTTTATCTTTTCCAGTTGCATTGCAAAAAATTACACAATATACATGGGCTATGGGTACAGATCATGCATGACAGACTACGGATTATACGGACCATATGTGGATCATTGGCATATTCATATCTGTGACGATAACGTCTGAGAATCTTAAAAGACACAGGACAAAGCACCGAGGCTCAAGTGTAGAAAGCAGAGTGTGCGCCGAATGTGTTGTGAGGCTGCAATGCCAGCGTGGTCTGATTATCGGCCAATTTACTATACATCGGATGAGGCTGTAACTACCATTCAGAATACATAACAATATGGTATATGTGAAAATGAAATAAATTGCACCAAAATCCATCCGTAACACCATGGGGAATCCAAAAAGCTATGCAACGCTAAAATACAAAACCAAACCAGACCAGACCAAATAAAATCAACGCTATGCAATGCTATGCAACAAAAATCAAGTCCAAACCATCAACATCAACACCGAAAAAATTACTGAGAGTTTTTTTTCGGCGCGACTGTCTCCTTGGAAGAGCCATTTGTCTGTGTAGCCTTAGCCGTAGCCGTAATAGCCGTAGCAGTAGCTTGCTTGTTGCCACTCTTCTTGTCGTTATTGCCATTCTTGCTGGCAACGGGCCATCCGTTGTCGTACTCGAGGTAGTTCCAGCCAAGCTGAGCTTGAGCGTGCTTGAAGCCAACCCTGGTGTCCACTGGAGTAAATGTTAGCATCTGTACCCCATGATCTTTGTAAACGGGTCAACTTACAGAAGTGGTAGTAGAGGACGTCGCGGCGCTGGTCATTACCAGGGAGAACACCCAGACCACCAGGAGCATAGGTAAGACCATGGTTGGAAGCGTAGACAGTGGTGCCACCGCCGTTGCGAAGGTCATTGCCATCCTTATCCTTGAAGGGTCCGCTGATGTTCTTGGAGCGTCCGACACGGATATGGTACTCATCGCCCTTCTTGGGGAATCCATTCTCAAAGTCGCAGCATTTGCCCTGGCTAAACCACATGTAGTAGTAGCCGTCGTGGAAGCTCATCCAGGATCCTTCCTCGGGTCTGTTTTCGCGGTTCGGCATAAAGGTGAGCTGTGTGGCCTTGAGGTTCTCGATCCCCTGGACCTGATTCTTCTTGTTGTCACTCTTGTCGTTCTTGTTGTTCTTTCCCTTCTTCTGGGTAACCTCGATAGTCGTGTTCGTGTTGTGCTTGACGGACAGCAGGTCGTCCTCCAACTCAACCTGCCAGAGGTTGTGCCAGTAGCTGCCATAGTTCAAGTACGGGGTCTTAGTCTTCTGGTCGACAACAAAGGATGGGTCAATCGCGTTGGTCAGATTGTACGGCGACCCCTGGTTGTCATTTCCAGTCACGATCAGACTGCCATGGTCCGTCCAGGAACCCTTAGCAATGTCCTCAGTTGACGCAACACCAATAGCACTCTTCCGGCTTCCAGCCTGACTGACCGAGTAGAAGCAGTAGAACTTGCCCTTGTATTCGACAGTTGTTGGAGCCCAGGGGCGAGTTGCGTTCGGGCGATCGGGAATAATGCTGTCCTTGGACAGGACGGTTCCAACTTCTTCCCATGGACCGCTCAAGTCGGTGGCCTTGAAGTAGGGGATATGCACGCCGCCCTTGAACATGTAGAAGGTGTTGTCGTGCTCGAGGATGTTGGGGTCGTGAGCTGAGATATTGCCGGCGTTAGGCATGGGGTACGCATCAGTGTGGTCAAATACTGAGGCCAGGTTCCCGACTTTAAGATTGGGGGAAATCTGCACAGCGGGAGGGAGGGCCATGGCCCATTGGCAGAGGATTGCCAGAGGCAGGAGATAGGCGGAGAGAGAAAGCATTTGGACCGTTATTCCAAGCTGAACTAGTAAACAATTGAAGTAATAAGGAGGATAGGTTATAATTTTCTGATGTTAAAGTATCGTTGTTGTGTTTGTCTGCTGAATAGAATGTCCTCCTTGCAGGACTCGAGCCATACTTATAGCCATTGCGATTTTGTAATGAACCAACAAGGCCGACTACTATACAAACTGCTGAGGCTGACCCTGTTCATGCAGGTGTTGTTCTTTGCTTGTGCTGACACTCAGGGTTATGGCCCATCGCATCGCAGCCTCTGGGGGCCAAGCACAGCCCACGCTAGCAACATCCACCACTAGCAGCACCCGTATGAGCCCAATCCGCCAAAATGGGACCAGTACCCGACGGTCGCATATTTCTTGAGGCTCTCATGGCTAAATTCCCCACATGAATAAAGAAAGATATCGTATTGAGTGCGTTGTCGATATCGGTTTGCTATTGTCGGTAAGGCTTACCACACCGCCCTAGGCAGGGTCCAGGGCATAGGGTCCAATAACAGTATTCCGAATACGGATTTTTCGCTAAATATTGCAATATTGCTCTTTAGTTGCATTCGTATTGGGAAGCGAACTGGGATCTATCGCATATTGTTCTTGGTATCTGAGTTGTACAAGAAGGGTTGCTGCTAAGGATACGAGATGTCAATGCGGTCAGCATTGGCGAAGATGGAGAACTCAGTATTCAGTTATTATGTGAGATGTGTCAAACACCAAAATGAGCACTATTCTAAGAGACCTTACAGTAGCTCATCACAAACAATTCTGCACTATTACCGAAATCCCAACCATTGTGTACCTGCATAGCGAAATCCAACATAGCCGACTGTCACTTCTATTCCAGGCTGTGCAGCCATGAATATGGATATAATTAGATATAAAGTTGGCCTTGGTTGAGGCTCGGGATCCCCAAGATCCGCATCGATCAGACTCTCCTGAAACAAAAGACTGCCTTGTAAGACGAACAGGTGTACCTGCCTGAGGCAGCAAGGCACTGGGGCGTCCTGCCATTTTGCCTGACCCACAACCTTATTTATTCCTGTGTTGTGATTGGTTGATATATTTGGACGTGTCTAATTATATCGCACGGCTTTTTTCTACACGGGGGCTGTTTTTTTTTTTTTTTTTTGTATTTCAATTATTGTCGTAGAATAGTGTATGTCGCTAGACTTAAATTGTCGTCGACGAAAACAAAAATAAATGGCTGAATAACAAAAACCGTTCGAATAAAGAAATGCCATTGCTAAAATCAAAGAGAATTAGCATACTTCTCCAACAGAACACCATCGCAAAGCCATAACCAACCTTAACTGTTTTCCAAATCAATAATCAGACCTGTCTCCCTGCATCAGCCGAATATTGCGTTACCGCCGCCGGATACTGCACCGGATACACCACAGCCTCCGGCTTCTGAACTGGAACAAACGGCGACGACGGCTGCGGCCCAGTCCCCCATTGTTGGATTTGAGGTGGTTGGAACCCGTATTGGGAACTCTCGAGTGCTTTGTCTTCCTTCTTGCGGTTTCGATGGCGTATGAACATGTAGATCGCGATACCGATTATGAGGGCGAATAGGGCGAGGGGAATGAGGATTGCTTTGAGGAGGACTTTCACGAGACCCATTTTGGTAAGCCCGGGTTTGTTAGGATATGCTGGTGCCGAGAAACGGGAGGGTTGGCATGGTGTAGGGTTCTATTTAACCACGATCATCGAGCGCAGGATAATTCTGGTGCCTTGTGTGACAGCCTGGCAGTCCATCACAAAGCTTGACTTGCTTTGAGTGCACCCGAGATAGAATCCCTGCTAGTCGGGTCTTGCGACACCTGCGCGCTTAACATCCATCTCGGATTCGACATGATAATGACTCCGACAGCAACCAATGTGGACCTTTCTGCAACCTGGTCACATTAACTGCTGGTTGTGTCACGTCTGTGAGCGCTTCTGGCACGGCTCGCCGTACCGGGGCCAATTAGGACTGCTGAATCTTTCGTAGATCGCGATAGTTAACGACGTAGGGCTGTAGGGCGGCCAATTAATAGTGAGAAAACGTGCTGCCTGCTGGTGGTATGTGCTGAGAATGCACTGTCATTGGCTGGTTGTCCGGGTCTGCATGTGCCATGTTTATCATCTCGTTTTACACAACAAAGGTCACGTAAATGGCAATTTGAGTACAAAGTCCTACTCTCAGTTAGATCCTCATAATCCTTATACATAACATATCAATTGATTTCATTTTACCGTCTCAAAATGACACCACCGATCACGTGATACCCCACGCCATGACATCCGACATCCGGCACCGAAGCTCTGGGCTCATCTCCAATCCAGATCCAAAATGACAGATCCCGCAGTCCAGTCCCCGGAAAAAAGCTGGATAGTAGGCCAATTTGAGGGACGGTGCGTAAACCTCTCACCCGTCATCACTCTTCCCTTGGACCACAGTTGATATGTTGTATATATATCCACAGAGCCCCGGAAGCCCACGGCATAAGTTGGTCCAAAATATGGGATGTGGGAAAGTCCGACCTCTGGGATAGAGGAAAGACCTCTCCAGCCCTGGTTGATATAGTTGAGAAGTATCAGAAGCCGGGTGAGATGTTCCAACCATTTGCTGCTGATGGGCGGCGAAGGAGGGTTCTTGTTCCGGTATCTATCCCCTGTTTCTAGTCTTTAAAGCATGAATGAAGTATTCTGATGCATGGGTAGGGATGCGGACGCGGCTATGATGTGATCATGTTGGCTTTACATGGATTCGACGCATACGGCCTTGACATCTCCGCGACGGGCGTTGCGGCGGCGGAGGCATTTGCGTCGAAAGAGTTACAGAATCCCGGTGCTGCTAATTTCGGTCTTAACCATGACAGCAAGAGTCAGTCCCGAGGGAGTGTGAAGTTCCTAGAGGGCAATTTCTTTGCGCCCGAATGGGAGAAGGATGCTGGTGGGAAGTTTGACATTGTTTATGATTATACCGTATGCTCCCCACCTCTTCCCCAATGAGAGAGTAGACCAACTAACCATAGTATGATAGTTCCTCTGCGCTCTGCACCCCACAATGCGCAGAAATTGGGCTTCCCGGATGGCATCGCTCCTCCAAAAGGACGGCCTCCTCACCTGTCTCGAGTTCCCAATGTACAAGGATCGCACACTCCCCGGCCCACCGTGGGGTTTGAACGGTGTTCATTGGAATCTATTGGCGAAGGGAGGTGATGGGATCGACATCGACGATACAACAAGCATCGGAAAAGAAGGAGAAGGATCTTTCAACCGGATCTTGTATGTGCAGCCCGAACGCACACACGAAGCTGGACAGGGTACGGACATGTTGAGTGTGTATAAGCGAAAGTAGCTATTGTAGCTCGTTACCCAATCGAATAGCACTCCCAAAAGAAAGAAAGAAAAAAAAGAGACAAACAAAAAGCAAAAAATGACAAGAGTGGGATTCGAACCCACGCCCCCTGTCGGAGATCAGGAAACTTCACAGGAAGTTATGTGTTAAGGTAACCTTAACCTGACGCCTTGGACCGCTCGGCCATCTTGCCCTTGATGAGTATTACTGTGTTATTGTTGAGTACACAATCCTGACAATGCATACATCTTGCACAGACCATTTACCCCGCAATCCAACGCGTGGTCTGTGGGTCACCCACGCGAGGGCCGGGATGCCGCATTGGGGATGCCTTTTTATTACTCTCTACGGAGTATATTTGCGATTGGAAGTATCAAAGGCGCTCTCGTAATAAGGCAAGCTTGGCTATTGCGTGAATCACTATCACAATATACTCATGACCTCATAACTCATAATTCATGCCAAATCAGACCTTCTCAGCCCGCTCAATCCTTTCCTCCGTCTCCTTGCTCTCAAATCCCTCCTCCAAATCAATTTCCTTGTGCAGTGCAGGATCATCTACACCAGTGACAGCCGACTCGAAGCGCCGACCGCGTTGCTCAGGACCAAATGCAGCAGTCACTGCGATCCCCACCGCGATAATTGCGGTCGCGATACCCATTGTAGGACCGTAGGCTGGTGCCAATTTTCCGGATGACGTCTTAACGCTAGTTGCTTCAGCGATGGCATTGACGATTTGTGCAGAGGGAGAGGAGATCATGTTTCCGATTTGGTATGAGAGACCTGAGCATGATTAGACCCTTACTGTGTATAACATGGGATTTAGAGGCACATACCAGGGAACGTTGAGCGGAATGCAGGCGGCGAAAGCTCATTCAAATGAATCGGAATGACACCCCAGGCACCTTGGATAAAGAACTGGATGAAGAATCCCGTTGCACTTAGAGCTCTCTCGCCGTGTGGCAGGATCCACGCCGGAATGAGGACACCAGAGATCAACGCTGAGACGATAATCGCTCGACGACGACCGAAGAATTGCGATAGGTATCCGATGATGGTCCCCCCAACACAAGCACCGGTCTTCATGAGGATCGATGCGCGAGATGCGGGTGCGTTATCCAATTCTTTCTGCTCGAGCATAAAGGTTGTATACGAGTCTTGAGAGGTGTGGGAATAGTAGTTGAACTGGATCGCGTTAGCCTTTACTCTTCTTTATAGTGAAAGACATAACTCACCCAGGTCATCAAGAAGATGCAGTAAACGCACATCTTCCACTGATTTCGTAGCATATCCTTGACCTCTTTCCAAAAAGCTTTGGGATCGGATTTTCTCCCTGACTTTTTGGCTTCGAGGAACTGCTGGGACTCGGGGAAGAAAACGCGGACAATACCCACACCGATCGAGATACCAGCTAGATGACAAGGCTGTTAGAAATTATGATGTAATTCTCCATATTTCGAATGGAGGACTAACCTGCAATCCAAAAGACTGTCTTCCAAGTCTCCGTACCACCACCCACGCCCAGGTTGGCACATGCCGCAAACACATATCCAAGCGAGTAGCCTTGCTGAAGAATCCCCGACATAAGACCACGAGCATTGACGCTATTCAGTCAGCGTGGGAAAATATTTTCTAAAAAGGAGTATACGTACGGACAATGTTCCAAGGCCATGGCAATGGCATTTCCATACACACCACCCATGAACAGACCAAACAAACTGCGCACAGCAAGGAACTGCTGGAAGGTGTGACTGTAGATAGTGGCAATTTGAAGCACGCCCAACACAATCATGTTAACCACCATGGGCCATTTCCGGCCAAACTGGTCACCAGCCAAGCCAAAACCCGCCGCTCCAACGCTTCGCAATAGCAAGGTGAGCGTGATTGCAGTCGTGATATCGGTATTGCTGCGGTCGTAGTAGTCGGCCAGCTTTGTAGTCTGGATGGACAGAGCATGGAAGTCGAATGCGTCCGCTGTCCATGCTATGAGTCCGACAAGGAAGAACAGCCAGTCACGAGCGCTCAGCTGCATAAATAGACTAATTGGGTTGACAATCGGCTCGGGATCCTGCCATTCCGCATGAGTTTCGCCGTATTCGTTAGTCACGACGACGCGCTGCTTCCACTTGAACAAGTCGCCCCAGGATTGTTTCGCCGTTGCCCAGACTCCATCTGGAATTGGTTCAGCCAGCTCGTTACCGGTGGTGGGATCGCTCATCTTGTTGGTTGTGAGATGCCGGGTATCGCAGATGATAATAGAACTTGCTTCTGACTGTCGACATCGACCCGGCTTTATAGGTGTACCAACTCTCCCTTCCCTTCAATTGCGGGTAGTACCAAACCCCGCTTACCAGCGATGTGATATTCGATACACTTCATGGCTCTTTGTTCATTACCGGTTTTCCCCGCGAAGTGTACGATTCCCTGTAGAACCAAGACTTCGCCAAGCGTCCTGCGACAACGAGATGTGCATGTTGACAGCACAAGCCGCAAGCGCCAAGGGCGTCTTTAGGCCTGGATGACATCCGGACGCCTTGCTGTGGCTGGTTTCTTTGGCGCTGCGACTTTGGATTCAAGGATAGAAAATATCCAAAGGGGACCGAGGCAATAGCTGAACCACCGCAAAATTTGATGGAACACAGTGCTGATATCTCACGTAAATATACCACCCAAGTCTGCGGTTAGGATATTTCTCCGCAGTTACCACCGTGGGAGGACGTGATCTGGACGATACAAACCGAGGCCACCCTAGCGCGTCCCCATAAGCTGACCCGGCACAATATCAGCCTCAGTCTGTCCAATCATGGCAGTAACCATTCATGACGTTTGGTTAGCCTCCCTCCGTCCGTAGACGTATCTGGTATACTGCTCCGTGTCAACTGACCGCGAGGTGACCAATTCACGGAAACCCCTCTAAGCGAACATAGCACTCTCCCAATAGAAAGCAGTTTGTGTGTTTTACCCCACGGGATCTGGCATCTGTTTTCTCCAGACAAAAGTCAGCTTAGGTTCTCATGACACATAGTTTGGGATCGCGGAGGTGCTCAGACCCGCATTTCTTGCATTTCCCCGGAATATGCCTCTCCTCCACAAACACGGCAGCCCCGTCAACCTAGCAGCTGGCTGGCTTGTCGCGTAGGGCTTGGCTCCCTAAGACTGGTCGGGGGTTTTCTTGTCAAGGCTTGATAAAGGACGTGTTGTTGGCGGTAGGACAGCTGAGGCTTGACTTGGGAGAGGCGGCCGGGAGAGGTCGGGGTTTGATGTGGAATACGAGGCGGCACGAAGGATGGCCACACGAATCAAACCCCGTAGCAAAAGATATTTAATTTATATAGTAAATGCGATATTTTCATGCTGGATGAATGGATGAAGTGGTTGTCGTTTCTGTTGTCTTTGGATTGTGTAAAAGAGGGGGGATAGTCACCTGACCTGTATACGCAACGAGACATTTATTCCGATAAATTCATCATAGAACCAACAATATATACAACCACAATGCCAATGGATTGAAATGCTAAGTGACAATCTGCATTCTACAAACGGCCATGGGTGGCAGTGCGACTACGTTGAAGCGGGTTATGCTGGAACGGCGAATAAACATGATCCATTCTGAAAAGTTCCAGTCATCTCTATTTCAATACATTTTCGAGCTCACGGCTGATAAATTCAGCCAGCGTAAGAATCATTTCCTCCTCTAACCGTCTTCCAATGAGCTGAATCCCCACTGGGGCACCGTGATAGATTTCAGCATCATCTGTCAAAGTCAGCTAGTGTTCTACACAGTTTTAACAAGTGAACTTACACTCCGACTGTACTTGTTCATGTGTTTCGCTGAGATAATTCATATGAGTATCAATCCTACACATCGCCTTGCCGGCATTCGTAACAGGAATAACTGCACTTGTGTAGTCCAAGACGTTCACGAAGCTAGTGTACCCAACGTGGCGATACCTCCTGGGAATCACAGCAGCATGAGGTGCCACTGGACAAATGATAGCATCAACAGGGCGCCCAGTCCCGGTCAGCCGGTCATTTTTATTCCAGTATTCCATATACATTTTCTGGTAGAGACGTTTCTGCACATTTAATGCAGCTATATCCCTGGCCTTCCAGTGCTTGTCTGTTTGTATGAAGCATTGTGGGATCGTTCCTTCACCCGATAAAGCAATTTGACCGGTCAAACCATCGCCGCCGTCGATGTTGTAGGCTTTATCCTATTGCTTGTAGAAATTGCGTTCGAGATATTCCTGATTAAAGTGAGGAGACGCACTGCAATCTCGTGGCCAACTTGGCAATTCCGCGGATCCCACTCTACGACCCGGTGCGTCGATTAGCTTTGAAGTAGAGTTGCTACCCAATCGTGCCTACCAGATGACCACGATTCCTCAGTCTGCTTTATAAGCATGAGTGCCTGTCTCACAGGTGAATGAGGCTGCACGACGCTATCGTGGCGCATAATAGCAAATGTCAGAAGTGAAGGATCTTTAACTGATGCCTTGATCAGCCTTTGTGTCTGCATCTCAATATCATCACTCCATGGCATTACCAGTACAAGGGGATCATGGAACCAAGGCTCTTGGGAAAGAATAGCCTTGAAAAGCAGCTTCAGCGACCCGATACTTGTCCGCATAGGCCCGACCACGGACAAGATCGTGTTTTGGCCATCTATGGAATTCGCGGCTCCTTCATACGGCATTCTTCCCGCGGATAGATGGAGACCGAAAATACCATTGAAAGCAGCCGGAACCCGTATACTTCCTCCAATGTCAGTCCGAACCCGGCAGGCGACCCTCGAAGCGCAATCCGAGCTCCCTCTCCGCCGGGGCTTCCCCTACTGGAGAGTCGTCGGGTTTTGGGATTCCACGTATACCCGATGATGTTATTGGCAGTCTCTCCCGCCATCAAAGTTAAGGGTACGCTTGTTTTGCAGAAGACTGTTGCTCCGGCGCGGCGGAGTTCACGTACGAGCTTGCCTTCAATCACTTTAGCGCGAAGGTCGTCCTTTTTGTCTTCGAAAGTTCCGACCCAACCCACGTAGCCCATAGTAGTCTCAATGCCCTTCACATGGAATTGATCTTTGAGACTTACAAGGAACGCCATGCAGGGGACCCATGGGCTTTCCCGTTGCGCTGAGATATGCATCAAGCTCCTTCGCGACTTGCATGGCATCTTCGAAAAACACCTCATGCAAGCAATTAACCTGCGAGTACAAGATAGTTAAAATATTGGTATCAATCATGACTTCTGATTTACATACATGTTGATGAGCAATCGCCGCCCTGTGACAAAACGCTTCTGTCACCTCCACCGCGCTCCAATTTCCAGAGGCGGTCTGTTTCGTTATCGGAACAGCATCGGCCTTCATAATTTCTATCTCGTTGGGGATAAGGAATCCCTGAATGTAGTTACCTGTGATATCGGGCAACTCGACAGCTGGGAGGATGCGTTCTCGGATTTGCCATTTCTCGGGGATCGCACCGAGGATAGCCAGGCGTTTGGCTTCGGCGACCTTTTTGCCACGTCGTTACAGAGATCATCTCGTGCAGGCGCTGGATGCTCGGCGAAAATACAGGCCCTGTCGCTTCTGAAATACTACTGCTATGAAAGGTGGAATGTGGGGTTACGGGAGTTATCCGAATTATGTACTGTGTAATACCCGAAACACCATGAGGCAATAACGGCAAGTCTTGTTCTTCTCATCTTCATTCTTCTTTTTTCTTTTTATCTCTTTCTTACCGTTATTACGTGAGAGGACAATCTACCGTGCAAAAGGAGATAACAATGTAAGACCTGGCCAGATAACATGGCACACCGATACGTTAGAAACGGAGCATTCTGGAAAGACGAAGAGACACTACATTCCAGTCTCCCAACATCCCATTCGTATTTATCTCATTTAATTTAGGAACTAGGGGATAGGTATACAATTCAACGATGCGGAATGCACGTGTATTCTAGACTATTGTACACACACCAGTGAGTGCTTGTTTCTATACTAACTGGCAAATGTGTCCTCAGCCCGACTACTACTCCGGTAGATCAGACTATGCTTAGGAAGTGTCGAGGTGTATTTCCATTAGGCCATACACATGATCTATTGCGAATTTTAGTGGGCAATAGCAGTTGATTGAACCGGTGGTCTATCTCTATCGGCTGATGACAAGCTATAACTACCGGGCACTATCTCCGACCCCGCGGCTGCTTACCAACCATGGATGTGCCATAGCAGATCTACGCGATATTAATATCAACATCGACATTGTCAATCTGTTGAATTTCCATTCTCTTGACCTGCTAACACTGGCTTAATGTCGCCAATTCTGCGACTTGGCTCACACCATCCATTCAAAGCCACTGGCAATGGGGTCTCTCACGAATAATCACATTGGAGTTATTCCGTATGATAGAATCCCATACTTCACACCTGCCAACAATGGCGGTGCGGCAACAAGCCCGGAAAGCCCAGACACACCCACCTTGTTTCGTCCACTTCAAATTCGAGAACTTACGCTGAAGAATCGAGTCATGGTTGCGCCTATGTGCATGTATTCGGCCCAGTCTGATCCATCCTCTCCTTACATCGGTGCGTTGACAGACTACCACGTCGCGCATCTCGGTAACCTTGCCCTGAAAGGCGTTGGCCTGATTATTATTGAGGCGACTGCTGTGCAGTCCAACGGTCGCATCTCGCCAAACGACTCGGGCCTTTGGCAGCAGGGCACGGACTCGGAGCAATTCAAAGGACTCAAACGTGTCGTTGATTTTGCTCGCAGCCAAGGAGCTAAGGTCGCTATTCAACTCGCTCACGCGGGCCGAAAAGCTAGCGTCATGCCGCCCTGGATCGCTAAGGAGGCCGGCAAGAGTAGCCTCAGAGCTGATGAGACCGCGGGTGGATGGCCTAACAATGTTATAGGGCCATCTGGTGGCGAGGAACACATCTGGGCACCCGGTGATGGTTTCTGGGCCCCACGGGAGCTGAGCACCGCCGAGGTCGAGGAACTGGTGCAGGCGTTTGCCACTAGTGCTGAGCTATCTGTTAAGGCAGGCATTGATGCAATTGAGATTCACGGCGCACACGGCTATCTTGTCGGCCAGTTTATGAGCCCTGTGACCAACAAGCGAACAGACAAGTATGGCGGCTCCTTTGAAAACCGAACACGAATCATTCGCGAAATTGCAACTGCCATTCGTGCTGTCATTCCAGAAGGCATGCCTCTATTCCTTCGGATCAGTGTGACGGAATGGCTCGATGGCAAGTTCTCAGAATTCTGGGACCTGCCATCCTCCATTGAGCTTGTTAAAATCCTCCCAGATCTAGGAATTGATTTCCTAGATGTCAGTTCTGGGGGCAATCACAAGGACCAGACGATTGAGCCTCACACAAACTATCAGATCGATCTTGCAAGCCAGATCCGAAAGGAGATCCGGCGATCGGGACAAAATACATTGGTTGGAGCCGTCGGATTGATTACACGGGCAGAAGCTGCTAGTCAGATTGTGCAAGGCGCTGATTTGGAGGAAGCAAAGGCGGCTGAGTCAATGGTAGCAGGCCCGCAGGCAGGGGCCGATGCTGTTTTGCTGGGGCGCCAGTTCCTTCGTGAAGCAGACTGGGTATATCACGCGGCAAAGACGTTGAGGGTCCAGATCACAGCTCCTAAGCAGCTGGGGCGTGCTATTTGAGGAGATCTTGTCTTGTGGATATTTCAATTTATTTTATGCAAATAGAAGATTGGTTATAGAGGATAGCATGTCGTCCCTGAATTACATATAGATTAGTTTCGATTTGATAGATGAAGAATCCTTAAACTGAGCCTTTTTTTTTTTTTTCTCCTATGAGCATTGTGTACCACCCTATGGGTCCGATTTCTGGCAATCATTGCTATAGAGCTTGGGTCTTACATCTTCATACAACTCTGGCATATCGGTCGAGTAACCCGACAGCAGGCTTTGGACAAGGCCGGCTTGGAGATAGTGAGCAGCAGCGATATTCCTATCAGTGATGAGCACCCGACGTTTAGACCCATGATGGCCGGGGAAATCAAATAATGCATGGCTTCCTTTGCGCAAGCAGCTAAGAATGCTGTATCGGTTGGATTTGACAGGGTGGAGCTCCATGGCGCCAACGCGTATTCGGTCAATCAGTTTATCCAAGATACCTGCAGCATCCGGAGCGACGAGTGGAGTGGGAGCGCCCAGAACCGGTCGTCGTTTTGCTTTGAGACTGTTAAAACAGACTGCGAAGCCATTGGGCCGGATCGCACCCTCATCGTTTAGCACTTTCCAGGGCATGCGGATGAAAGATCCCATTCCGCAGTTTACAAACCTCATATCGCGACTTAGAGGATCCCATCCTACTTATTTGCATTGATCGAGCCGCAGGTTGCTGGTAATGTGGACAAAGAAGCACCAATAGATTAAAGTCCGGACTTGCAATTCAGAAATGGTCGAAAGCTAGTCCAACTATTCTGACTGGAGGCTATTCTATGGAGAAGGCGAATCGGGCTTTGGAGAAAGCTCTCGAAGATGAACTTGTTCCATTTGCCTTTGGCAGACACTTCATTCCCAGTCTTAATGTACCTTTCAGGCTTGAGAACAGTATTACTTTGACACGATATAGCTTCTACACGGCCGAAAGCCCGGATGTCCATATAGACTATGCATCAGCGAATCTGGAGACCGAAGGGCTCATTGGGAGTTTTATAGTGGAGCTATATATTTTATTGGTGTAATGATAAAGCTCATATGGTTCAGAAGTTCAGGTCCATCCTCACTTCTGAGTTCTGACGCTACTTGATAAGGAAAATTGTCGGGCCGAATAGACTAATAAGGCCAGCGTGTGCGTGTATTTAGATAGCAGTCGTATGCGCATATACCAAGAATATATCATTCCTTTCATAGTGAGATCTCTCAGGTTGTAGGGCAACTAGTATGTGAGCTGATACTGCAAATCATCCCACATGTGATTATGAAATGCAGATCACTAACTAACTAGTTAACTAGTTATAACCACAGCAATTGAGCGGACTTTCCCCCACAATTCAAAAACCAAGATCACAACTTTCTACCATCCCATAACGCCTATTTTTTTATAGTTAAACTATCTTACCACTTGAATAGGCTTGTATATTCATCTACGACCGGTAGCCTATCACATTGAAATACATCGAAAATGTCCAAAGATGTGTTGGATTTTCCCGAGTCGGAGCGGCCGTTTTTGGAGCCTTACCTACTGCCACACAATGCCGAAATCGAGAATACCAGTTTGCCCTTTGTGACTCTTACCTTTGCTACCTCGCTGGACTCGTCTCTCAGCATTGCGCCCGGAGCTCGCACCGTTCTTTCAGGCCCTCAGTCCAAGGCCATGACACATTACCTCCGATCTCGCCATGATGCTATCTTAATTGGAGTGGGCACAGCAGTAGCAGATAATCCCGGCTTGAACTGCCGGATTCAGGGCGTTGGGGGGTACGGTGGTGGCGACAACCTTCAGGGACAGCCCAGACCCATCATCATCGATCCTACAGCTCGATGGGACTTCAGCAAGGAGACCCAGATTTTTCAACTTGTTAGGAATGGCTGTGGACGTGCTCCATATATTCTGACATGGAACCCATCACCTCCTACCAAACAAAAACAGATTCTTGAGGAACACGGCGGGAAGTTCATTACACTCGATATTACTACACCTGAAAGTGAAACTGGCCGTGATCTCGATTGGACCGCTTTGCTGAGGACCTTGAAAAAGGAAGGGTTTAATAGTGTTATGATTGAAGGCGGCAGTGGTGTGATCAATACTCTGCTGGAGCCGTCATCCCAGGCGTTGATTGACAGTGTGATCATTACCATTGCCCCAACATGGCTGGGCCAAGGTGGAGTGGTTGTGTCACCGAAACGACGATTCGATGCAAGTGGTAATGCGGTTGCAGCCTCACGGCTTGCCAATGTGAAATGGCATCCATTTGGTGAAGATGTGGTGCTCTGTGGGAGGATCAACCCTTGAAATATTAGGCTCTCCACGCTGTTAGACTAGCCGTTTTGGTACTTACAGAGACGGACTATGAATATGATTTCCTAATTTTATTCATGGGCGTATCTGCAAACGCTGAGCAAACAGGGTTAGTATAAATAGGAATATTACTCATTATTACCTACCAGACGGAGCCGTGACATAAGGGTAAGGAGAGTTCACCTTTCTCATGTCGAGTCACTTAACAGGGGCGGGGTTTTGTTTGTAGCTTTGTGCATATTCTAAATAGTTCAATGTTTGAATTTGGAAGACAACGGCTAATGATCAGTGGTTGTAGCATGCTAGTGGATTGAAATCGCACTATATTATACACCCAGGCTCGTCTTATGTATTCTCCCTTTACTAAGAGATTGGTACATACAACCATGTATCAAGGACAATAAAAGAATGCGCCGCTTCGCGGACAGCAGTAGTTCCTTGGTTCTTAATAGTTGGGATAGCTAGGAGGATCCTACCCTCCTGTTCTATTGAGTTTCTAGAGCTTTGAGAGCGATTTGGTGGCATAGTGGGCGGTTGAAGTGGAAGGGCCTAGTTAATTGACGTATTTCGCGTTAGATGTGTCACTCGCTTGTGAAAAACGTTATGTTTCTTCTTCAACGAGTTCTTTTGTATGTTTCTTCCATTCGGCGACCCTGTGTTCCGCTATATTAAGATGTTCAAGGATTCTTAGAAGAAATTAAACGACCTCTCTGTTCTAGCAGACTATGTAAATTAGGAAAACGCCCATTCTTCGATCAATCAAATGTCTTTCTGGGCGGGACCTCAGCTTGTCTCGAAATGGCCAGAAAGTCTCAAGATTGTTGATGTGATTGAGAACTGTAATCCGAGCACCACTAGGGTGCTCGGATTTATTGCCTTAAGCTATGTTTCTGGTGGCAACCAAGAAGTTGAACTACCACTGTCAGGCTGTCTTCTCAGAGCTTCTCAGCCCAAAACTATCCAGGATGCTCTCATTGCATGCGATAAGTTTGGGTATCGATATCTTTGGGTTCATCAGCTTTACATAAACCAGAAATACGAGGATGAATTGCAAGACCAAATACAAATAAACCAAATGGACCGCATATCCCAACATGCTACATGCACTCTGGTAGCAATGGATGACCATGATTCGAATCACGGCCTTTCTGGTGTGACAGTACCACGTTCCTGGAAGCTTACAGTTATCCATATTGGCGAGATGGTCTTTTATAATCAGGAACCAAACCTCAGCTTGTGTATGTAGTTTAGTCCAGGGTTTAGCCGGGATGGATATTGCAAGAGAATGTCTACTTTTCAAAACTTCTATTTTTCACCCAGTTTGGCATCTATTACGTGGCTCAGGGTGCCGCTGGTTTTTTTTTTTTTTTTTTTTTTTTTTCTTTCTTTACAACCTTTTCTCTAGCGCATACAGCTAGGACTCTACCAGAGAGATTCGTATGCTTGCAATAGAGATCCCATAAATGACCAACAACGAACGATCAAGCCGGCCAATATGACCCGAGATATCATTGAATGAGCCCAGAGTCGATGCATAACTCTAAATATGAAAGAACAGGGTCGAAATATTATCACCCATGGAGAATTCCTGGCAGAGCCACGACCACCCCAATCAACTTTTTGACTATATTGCGGACACCTTTAACCATATAATTGAACTCAAGAACGAACACCACGAGCAGATATATGAAGAGCTTGTTCAGGCGCTTCACACTGAACTCCAGGAATACAAAGCCCGACTGGTGGACAAAGAGAATCAGATTGATGACCCTGATGGTGGAACGTGATGAGTACAAGACAGCCTACGCAGAGACGCAGTTACTTTCTCGTGATTCCACTGTGGAGAGTATTAGGTCATCAGGCAAGTCTGAAAAAATGCCTGATTCTCAACTCCTCACTGATAGCAAGGAGCCCAAGTTTAAGGACTGGGTGATCGACATGAAAGGGAAGTTTATGGTTAACGCAAACCGGTTTGGTGATGATCAGATAAATCGAGGTCACCTTGTTTCCCGAACTAGAGGTCTTGCCCGACAGCAGCTGAGAGCCAGACCGCGTGAAGATGCTACCGACCTCTACACTAGTTTTGAACAGATGTTCAAGACCCTCACTACTGCATTCCAGAACCATCACCGACGTATGGAGGCCGATGCTGAACTCTAGACAATGTGCATGCGTCCCGGTGACAAGTTCCCTAAGTTCTTGACCAAATTCTTACTGCTGGGTGAGCGAGGCCGGAATTTTTAATGGTCGATACAAGATTGAGCTCAACCGACGTCTCACTGACAAGGCCATTGAACGTACTATGGAGTGGACTGGACATCCAGAACTTCGCTTTCCCAAACAAGTCAGTCACGCTTGAAGATAACAAGCGAACTATCGAATGGCCGAGCAACATTGAAACCTAGGCATACTCCTGACATTACGACAGTCAATCGACGATTTGAAGGGAACGTGGGGAAAGAGGGGTATACTGGAATAAGTTACGGCTCCTCAATTGTCTGATATCGATTACTGAAAGACCTTTGGATAATCTTGCGAAGCGAAGAGGTGCTCATAATGTGTATGCATATCATATATTTTCCGAAACACCCAGGCATCTTTCGCATGAAGTATCATTGCGATGGTTGACACAGCGCGAAAGACTGCCAGTTCTTCTGATCGTCGACAGACAGCTACACGACATTATCATGCGACCAGACACCAAGGATTACCTTATAAATGCATATTCAGTATCTATCAATCACCTTTATCGTACATATCTTGCTAATAAAAACACGCCAAGTAACAGACAGACAAGCCCGAATACAGAGTACACTAATAGCGATGCGTACGCGTACATCCGACATGATCCGACTCTTGTCCCAAATAAATTCGGGAATAGGTCCCGTGTAGCCCTCTAGTAATGTCTCTATTCGAGCTTAGAATAAACTGGAAAGGAAATTAGAGTACAAGGACGCTGGCTGCTTGCTTTAAGTGATCTCGCACGATATGCTGTTCAGTATTGATATCGGTCAGGCGGAGGGATGGGGGTAGCCTTCGTGAGTTTGTCTACTTCAGTGCAGTCAATGTAGTTCAGGCGGTATATATAAGGGGCGGCCATCAGTCGCACGCTTGATGTCGTGGTCTGTCTGGAGGGGTGTGCCTGCTAAGCTGGATATGCTGAAAAGCGATATTGATCGGGGGGAGCGAGGACGAGCATCACGACAAGGGCTCGTGTTGACCCGTTTACAAGCATTCGCGTCGTCCCTGGTACTTTATGTAGTGTCGGCTTGGTCCGTGTTAACACGTAGAGCGACGTGGGTTCGACTCCTCATTCCAACAACCAATCCAGAGCATTATTCACGACAGCCTCGCTCGTCATACTCCGGTCGCTGAGAAGAGTGGACAAGACGCCCCATTCCGTACCAGTAGAGCCTGTTTCATCAGTGCCGGTTAAGCTGTGGCCATTGAGCCCTGATACTCCTTGCGCAGTGGAGTCCAATACCGGCTCCAGACTAGGTAGCGCGCTCTGTTTCCGCACAGGGGGGATTGAAGCATGCTCAGTGAGGAAGCGAGCCATCCAGTTGTCGAGGGCAAAGGGGTCTGACATGGAGTTGCGACAGAAATCTTCGAAAATTCTGAGGCGCGCCACCTGTCGATATTGTTAGCAACAAGCTTCCATGTTCCGACAGAGGCTCGAAGCCACGCTAGGCACTCACCGAAACATTCACCATAGGCCAAAGAATCTTCAAACTCATCAAGTATTCGAAGTTAGATACCAGCTGTTGCCGCGCCGTCCACAGCTCCGATGGATCCTCACTCAACAACAAAGTATGCAAGTGCACGCACGAGCTTACAACCGCAATATAACCGTAAATAAAGTAATCGAGCTCACAATTCTGAAACCTCATAGCATACTGCACAATCTCAGAGACCATTGCAGCGCTACTCTTGCACTGCGCAGCACCATCCGTAGGAATCGAGGTGCTCCTGTTCGCGCGAGCATCCAGAAAGGGAAAGTAGAGCATTTGCCGGAAATGGTAATATCCAATATGCATAGAGAGAAACGTCCGTCCAAGACCCTTATTGGCGAATGATGTGAGATTGGAGATGTTATACTTCAGCTCCTCTGGTAATCCATCGGCCCACTTCTCCAAGCGCTGCGTTAGAAGCGGCACTTCGCGGCAATACGTGTCGAACGAGATCACGCTCCGACTAAGACGCGCAAGTAAAATGCTGATCCGCGCAAAAATGTCAAGGGTGCCTGCCATGTGTGCCCACATATTGCAGGATGCGCGATCCTCTCGAAGGAGCTCCGGGTCAAACGTATGGAATGCTATGTCGTCAACGGCAGGAAGGATGTCCCGTCCGTTGAGGAGAAAAGGCGCAGGTTCAACGGACGTATCAACTGCAGTCCAGTGATCAGCTATCCGAACAGAGAGCCATGTCCGGCGGCGCTCTTCGCGATGGACGACAGTTAGGTTGTGCGGCATCGCCCACAGCGACAAATTTTCTGCATGAAGTTTGGCGAGTCCAAAGTAGGTGTGCTTCGCTTTAACGTCACCTTCGCCTCCCATGAAGTGGCCAATCAGAACACATGCCTGAGTGCTCTCCAAACTAGGGGATCCCAGATACCCCTGGAGTAGTCGCGTGGCTTCCGCAGCATAGACTTGCCCACGCGAACCAGGTGGTGTGCCATTGAAGACTAGATTCTGAGAGTACCTGTACACAAAATTAATCGGAGATTCCTTCCGCCAAGAAAAAATTGGAAGGAAAAAAAGAAGTACCTGGCAGAAAGCGCACACATCGCATGTACGTGTAGCAAGGATGCCCTCCCTTCATTAAAACGACGGATAAAGCTAGCCTCATGAAATAAGGTATGCGCAACATTATGAACGAAACGAAAATAAAGAGATACAAGCTCCAGCAACACAACCGGAGTCGTCACCAAAGGCGACCTCTGCGGCTTAACAGGGGGTCGCAATGCATTATGCGACGGAAAGGCAAAAGACGAAGGAGCTGCGGTAGCAGCAGCAGCAGCAGCAGCAGGAAAAGAGGACAGCGAAGCACCATTAAATGGCTTGTCGCGTTCCATTAGCTGTCTCGGTGTGCCCTGGAAGTCCCTTTTCAAGACCGGACCTTCGGGCTCCGTGTAGTTTTGGCTCAGACTACACGGAATAGACAGCGATTGGCAGAGTACACATTCATCCCCGGTATCACTAGGAACGCATCGTCTCTTGCGTACTCTTTTTTCACGTATCGCGAGGAATTCTTAGTAAACGTGATCTTTTTCATTCATTTGGCAGAAATGCGACACGAAAGAAAAAAAAATATGGCAAAAAACTCACCGGCAATTCTTACATGCTCCAGCTCTCGCCCGCTTGGGTCGGTCTGCCGCCATGGAGGACATGACACTAAAAAGAAGGAGAAGCTCTCTATGGGTGGCGTTACTGCTTGCAAACACACGTGATCATCAATTGGCCGCCACACCGGGTCTTTGAGACGCAACTCAAGAAGCCTGTGGGTTGTTGTTCGGTTTCTCGAAAGGTTTGGCTTGAAGTTCGCGGTGCTGCGCAGGACGCTGACTCAGCAGCGACTAGTGCCGATACGTTACTGAGGAATTCAACCAAAACAAAGCTTTGCATGCGCTTGGTTTTACGCGTCTGAATAATTATAGAGGTGCTAATTAAGTCGGTTTTCCGAGTTGTCTACTTCAAGTATATGTACAGGGCGCCTCCGACGAGTATATCACTTTGCGCGGACAGCCCGCCAACTACAACAAATATATATCCATGACTTGGCTATTCAACATGCATTGTTAACAACCACTCATCCGAATCTACAACCCGCGCCTGTCTCACAAACACCCTATCCATCAGCACCCCATGCACTTCATCATCTCGATCCAAACACAAATCTCTCAACACAGTAAGTCGATAATCCAAATCCGCCGCCGCTCGCACCGTCGACAACACCGCACCACTAGTAATCAACCCACAAACCACCAAATCATCGCGTACCTCCAGACACCGCAAGACAAGCTCCAAATCCGTCCCGGCAAATGCGGACACGCGGCGCTTGTTCACGACTATATCGCCCCTACTTGTGTCTGGGGAGACGGCGGGGTGGATCTGCGTTGATAGGTCGCCTTGGATGAATTGGGTTGAAGACTTGATTTTTGCTGTAGAGGGGTTGTTGGGATGTAGGTCTGTGTAGGCGGGGCGAAAGGATGTTGTTATGTAGATGATTTTGGTGCCGGCGGCGCGGGCTTTGTTGATTGTTGTCGAGAGGCGTTGGATGTAGTCGTTTGTGATGGTGGTTCCTAGACGGTCGAGTACGCCATTTTGGATGTCTAGGACGAGTAGAGCTGTCGGCATGGTCACGGGTACTTGCACCAAAGTAGTCCAGAAGTTGTTCAATACAGTTTGCAAGAGCTTAAGCCGTACAAGTACGACGCTCTTTCGCTACGGAAGTCCAACTATATACTCCAACGGTCATCCCGGTTCCGCTCGCTATGATGCCGGTAACGGGATGTACCTGTAGGGATCAGACTGGTAATCCATAATCCCATTGGTCATTAATTTCCTTCGCGGCTAACCAACCCGAAAAAGAAACAAACGAATTCAAAAGCACAAAAAGAAAAAAACTCTGCAGATACAATTGTTACGACTACTTTGCATACCGCAAAAACAAAAAAACGACACCAGTCGGACTCGAACCGACGCCTCCGAAGAGAGTAGATTTCTAATCTACCGCCTTAGACCACTCGGCCATAGTGTCTATTGTTGAGAACTAAGTGCCTTACAAAGACCTATAGACATAATGATATACTGCATCAAAACTGATGGAAGACTCTTTCGCTGGGAGTCCTAAGAATTCAACACGAGTGATATAGTCACTGGAGTAAATGCAATTACTGTTTAGTCGGAATAGTAATATTGTTCTCGAACGCAGAATCAAGCGATTGTCGGTCTTCTATCCCGATTCAGTGCTTGTGTCCGACTGTGGGGTCTATTGAAGCTCATACGTTTAGTGAGAAATGTTTGCCAGTTATTGAATAAATTGTAAAGTACATGAAGCTAGCCTAGTGCCAGCTTCAATAACTATCTAGAAGTAAACGTGCTATTTACTTTCAAACAGTGTACAAGAATGTATAGAGAAAAAAAAAAAAAAAACCATCACCTATCTTCACCCAAAACAAGCTCAAGTGCTAGAGCTGGAGCTGGGAGCAGCGCTAGAAGAATCATCCGGGGGAGGACCACCACCCATACCCATACCGCTGTTGGGGTTAGAAATACCGCCGCTTTCAGTACGGTAAGCAGCAGGGGTAACCTCGGTGTCGCCGGTGATATCGACGGCGGCCGAGATCCAAGCAAAGATACCGTCCTGGGGCTTGTCACCGAGGAAAACGTACTCGACGAAGGGGTCGATGGTGTCGGCTTCCTCGGAGAGGATGCTGTCTTCGGCGTTGGTGGTGAGTTCCTGAGTGTTGGTGTTGTAGGGCTCGAGCTCCTCGACGGTGGAGATGAGGTCCTGGTCGAAGAAGATCTGGCCGACCCAGTTGGAGTGGGAGGTGTAGAGGCCGCTGATGGTGTTGTTCTTGAGGACCTTGGTCTCGTTGGCGGGGTGGGAGAGGACGTGGATGTGGGTGGCGCGGCCGGTGTAGTGACCGGGGAAGACAGTCTCGAACTGGGCCACACCATCCTTGTCGGTCTTCTGGAGACCACGGAGGAAGGTTGCGTCGAGGTTGGTCTCGTCGTCGGAGTTGCCGTTGCCGCTGGCGGCAACACCGGAGTAGACACCCTAGATTGAATCCATTAGTTACTGTGAATGCTTGCTTGTCTTTTATGGATACATACAGTAGAGTTGCAGTGCCAGAGGTCCATGTAGATCTCAGGAACCGGCTCGCAGGTGTTGGAGTCAACGAGCTGGATGTCGAGGAAGAGAGGAACACCCTCCTGGTCCTCCGTAATGTCTGAGCGAATCAATTCACCGGTGACATCTGCATCAAGTTAGATTGCATGCAGAGAAAGAAGTTTTGATTATATACGCACAGTAAGGGCCCTGGGTCACATCGGGACCAAGGATACAGGTAGGGTTGTAAGCGAAGAGGACTTCGGGGTCGGTGTGGGTAGTAACACCCTTGAGATCGGAGTGGTGAGTGGTGTTCAACACGGACTCGAGATCGCGGGACTTGATGAGAGGGGCGCCTAAAGCCAGATCGTTAGTGTAATCCCACTGGAATTGCAAGCAAAAGGATACCACATACTCGAAGCAAGACCTCTCTTGCGACGCAATTGCTCGACGGCCCTCTGGCGACGAGCAACGTTGGTGTTCTCAAGGCCACGGGCCTTGAGCTTGGTGTCACACTGGCTCAGACCACGAGCCTGGATGGGGGAGTTCTTCAAGAAGGCGGCACGCTCAGCGGCCTCAGCCTTAACATCGTGGCCAGGGTGGGCGGAGACAATGCCGGACAGACCAGCCAGACCGGCGAAAAGAGTAGCAGCGCGAACCATTGTTGCGATTGCAATGATGATCTAAGGATAGAGAATGATGAACTTGTTGATCAGAAGACCTGGACAACAGACGAAGGCCTGTCTCCCTCTTTATACTCCCTTTCTCGCCCATGGCACCCCGGTGTGCTCCGTATGACTGGGATACAAAATTAACCTACAACAACACTAAGGGAATAGCTGACGAATCGATTCCAGATAGTGTCTGGAAATCGACAAATAGGGTGCGCCATATTTTTCAGCGTCTGGGGAAACAGACCCAGCTGTGGAATCAATTAGATTGCCTACCCCAAGCCCTAGCAGGGGCAGTCTCCGAAGACCTCCAAAGAAAGGCTGTGTCAATAGCCACAGCGGCGTCATCACCATTGATCAGAGGCCCGGAACAACGCCGGGTGATTCAAGGACGGGCACGTGCCAGTGCCGAGAAGTGACTAAGCGGATCAATGTCTGTTATCTGCTTCCGTCGCCGTTGTTTCATCGAATTAAGTTTCTCTATTCTGCACAAGGTAGATAATTTATTCTATTTGGGGTACACCGTAATCCGGAGCAACTACTTACGTTGAGTTAACATTGCCGTGGCTGACGAGTCCGCGTCCCACAAGTGTATTTGGATAAGTCAAATAAACGCCTGCACTGTCGAATCCTGGAGCAAATATACTATCCCCTGTACTCCTACAGTGGCGAAAGCGGAATGCCATGTCTCTATCCTCCCTTGAACCTATAGTCAGATTCCTCTGTCATCGTAGCAAGTAACCGTAACAATAAGGTTGAATGCCTCGTGGAATGTCTCCCGGTGTGATATCGTCAAAACTTCGGTTCCTTGGCGCCAAGCAATGTCGACGCGGCGCCTTATATTCAGTGGATATTTGTATGGTATCTCATTGGTGAATATGAGGGGCGTTTCGTGCAGCGACGCCGATCCCATTTTGGCGCGAGGTCGGCAGGTAACATCTCGAATGTTGCCGATGGTTCATCCTTGAAGCTTCTCTTCTGGAACAGCCTCCTCGGTCTGCTGCTGTCAACCGAGGATGACGGAAGCCATCACCTTCCTAGACGAGCTCTCCGCTATCACATCACTGGATGTACGAGGTAGAGTTGGAGCACACAACGCCGGACAAGTTTGACAAACCATCCACGCCTTATTGGCTCCACGATGACCCAGCAAGCTAGAGGATTGCGTATTCACAGTGGCTGCGGACGAAGCGAAGAATCTGTAGCGTTGTCTCGCAGTACAGGTCATATAACGCGAATTCTAGAGCGTTCCTCAGCATCTATAATTCGTGGACTTTGTCTTGCTGCGTCAGTTCCTGTTTCAGGGGAAGGGCTAGTACACCGCATTGTGGAAATCGACAAGACAGCTGACGTTTCAAGCCCGGTGAACATGGCTGTCTTAGGCCTGGGTCTGAAGTGGTCACTAGTTTAGCATACTAGGCAACCAAAATGAAATGAGCTCAACTGCGCAGTCGACGAAACAGCGGACCTTATTGCGCACTCTCGGTTGAGCGAAAGAAACGGAATCGCACACGGTGCCGTTATCACCGTCGCAAGAACCAAAGCCACTTGTTGCTCTGGATGTCAAGTGTGGCGTAAAGAGCGAAGTGGCGGCCGATAGATACTGCTATAAATTCGCCAGCGGTATAAAGAATAGATATCGGCAAGATAGCCAGTAAGAGTGTAGTCGAATTCCCTCGGGCACAATCATTAATAAAATCTCGAGTGATATGGCGGACGCCTTGCAATCGACAATAGGTTTCGCCCAGCCAACCTAGCGATGAGCATTGTGCCAATAAAAGGTCAGTAAGCCAATTTTCTGTCTTCATTAGCTTGCTCTGTTATAGAATATGGATTCGCTAGCCCATGTCGGTCATGGTATGCCGCAGAAGTTGCAGAACTGCACTTTTTGGACTGATGCTGTTGTTGATAGTTCCCTGAGCTGAAATGTGTCAACGCAGAAAAAGAAATTGGGGAAGATCTTAAATATATAAAAATTGAACGCGTGCATTGAGGCTCTCCTTCTTTATCCATTCCTGGAAATGTCGTCCGACCTAAAGCTGACCAGCGGGTAAATTCTTTCCCTGGTGTTAATCCCTAGGCAATTTCAACCAGACCCAAAGACCGTTAAATCCAAGATCAGTATAGCGCGAACCACATATTCAAACGAAGGCCTAACTGGGCCAGTTTGACAACATGCACTTTGTACCTGATCTCGCATAAGCGTCCCGGGTAAATATTCCGAACGCTGCACCCCTTTAACTCCAGGGATCCTGGTTGAACCAAACAATCACTTCGGATAGATCCGTTGTGGCTGAACTGACACGTGATGGGTTACTTTATGCTGTACAAGTAAACAGTCTAGAATTGCCAATCTCAGGCGGTAATACTATACAGCATGCACTTGCTTACATGGTATCACTGCACTGTTGTGGCTCATGGAATGTATGGAGAATGTCAGATGGCGTTCACGACAAGCATACATTTTGGGACTTACCAGACATTATGATGGAATATTCGAGAACTAATAGCTCTGCGCTAGATCTACTACTATGTGGAGATCTTGGCTACATCCTGACCGGAGAAACAGTGATCCTTGATATTAATGTCCAATTCAATATGCATATATACTTTATACTCCAATAGACAACCGAGATAACCTCCACCGTATTCATCCATTACACTTCATATCCACACCCTCAAGGACCCTGCAGCATAGCACCATTAGCACGCTGATCAGCCAAACCTTAACCTCACCAAGGGACCGCTTCCACTCACCGTAAAGTGCAAATGACCATCCCGGTTCTCAATCTTATCCGCAAGGAACAATCCTTGACGCTCCCGGTAGCCACCATCTCTCTTGTGCAGCTCGGCCGTCAGCTTCGGACCACGGTCAGTGTTCTCGAGGGCGATGTTCTCGGCGCTCTGGGTGAAGTTGACGCCGCCCCAGATGAACCATCCTATGTTGGTTAGTCTTGTGTTGCGGGAAAGAAGTATAAGGGAGGGAATACCGTCGGTGTTTCCAATGTGGTCGTCGAGACGAATACGGCGGGGGTTCATCTTGCCGTGGGTATCACGGACCTGGCAGAGGAGCATGGTGCTGCCATTCTCGTGGGAGATGTGGATGTCGGAGGAGGTCGAGTGGAAGGACATTTTCGCTTTTCTTGGGCTGTTTGTTTATTTGCTTGCGTGAAGGAAGAAGAGAGATCGTAGAGGGGTGATTCTGGGGTATTACAGGGTCTATTTATACGGTGGGCGTTGCTGCCCAGCCCTGTAGTGGGGTAGTTTATTGGTGGCTGAGACAGCACCAAGTGGGGTGGTTGTTCAGCTATGCCAGATCATCATCCACTGCAGATGATGTCATTGGTTGTCCGTTACCTCTTTAGGTAAACGCTTGTACGGATCTAAATATGGATAGGAAATCCAGTGTCTCAAAAGACAAACATTGTCTCAGATCATTTGGCTCCTATTGCGGGGGCTACTATCCCAGAGTTTGTCTTCCGTGGTATTGCTTCTAGTGAAGAACCATCACTCATTTGTCCCGCCAACAATTTCCAGCAGATCGCGGATCTCCAAGTTAAGGATCTTGTTACAAGTCTCCTAATCAGCAACTCTATCAGGACCTTGGTATTCCGGCTGACAGAAAGGACCCATAACCTCGACGTTGCAGTATTCAGCCGTAAGGAAGAGTCCAAATGCACGCTTAAAAGGAACCTCCATTTCCATCAGATATGACCACCCTAACGCAGCTTCTTATTTTCAGTAATTGGCTCATCAGGCTGAAACTCGCAATGGTCATCCCAGTGGCGTTTCTTCAATCCCCAGTATAGTATCATAGTCGAGTCGATAGCGGATCGTTCGTCCAGCACTACCATCATGTTTTCGTCAACATCTCCCTGCAAAGACCCGGGTTTCTCGGCGAGCCATTGACAATAAAAGCGATGGAGCTCATCTTCTCTCTTTCTAAGAAATTCGGTTTTGAAGTCTTCGACTGGAGCTCTGGTTCCTCATTCATCGATCTCTTATTGATCCGGGTGTGCAGGATGGTTAGAAATGGAGAGCCATTTTCGACCTGTAGGTCTCGTGCAATAGTTGGTTAAAGATCTGGCATGAGAGTTCAGCATCTGGTATATATGCAGTGTTACCAAAGATCTCGGGGATGGGGTTGGCATACGCTTGCTGGCACATTGGCAGCGAAGAATGTCAGGACGGTTGCCATGGCAGATGGATTATAGAGTCGACAAGGTCTGAGATTGAGAAAATGGCACCAGCAGTACGAGAGGACAATAATAGATATGACAGCAGTAAGATACAGAGATGGATAGAGAGACGGATATGAGTAAAAAAGAAGAAAGGGTAAAAAGATCTTTTTCAATAAAGAGAACAGCAAACAGTCACCATGTAACTGTAAAACCTGGTCGTTGCACAGTAGTTTGCTTGTATATAGAAGAATGCCAATATACCAATGGAATACTTACTATCACGCTGCTACTTCTCTTTCCTGCAAAACAAACCATAATCCCGCCATAACAATCCACACAGCCCCGCTAAACCATACAGCCGCTCCATTTGCGACTGTGGCGTTGAAAGTAGTGACGGTCATCCCAAGTAGCCCAAAAATCCCCCCCAAAGACCCCATAACCCCCAGCACAAAGCCCCGGGCCGGCGCGGCAAAGATCTCTACTGAGTATGTGATCAAAATAGCTAGTCCAGCATGCTGCGTGCATGAGAGAAGGCAGCTGAACGCGAACGCGGCACGTCCAGAGCGTGATTCTGGCGCAACAAGCATTAGTATGCCTGTTAGTAGGGCAATAAGGGCACCGGTCCGTGTCCTGCCGCCATATTTTGCCTTTACCAGAAATGCAGCGAAAATGGGACCGGGGATCCCGCATAGCGAGGCATATAGATACCTGCTATACAGGAAGCTTGTGGATACAGTTGTGGCCGTCACGGCTGAAACACCCTTGCTGGAGAGGTACAAGCGGAGATAATTCGGGTGGAGGACGAATGTCAGTCCGGTGACGCACCAAATGAGAGCAAGGATACCGGCGCGCAGACTTCCCCCTGTTGAGCTGATCAATACACGAAGACTAGATTGTGGAGATCGTTGAAAATCAACATCAACAGTCGAGTCAATTCGTGCAAACGATGCCTCGGAGAGCCACATGGTGTGGCGATTATACGACGCCATATCCTTGACTAGCTGTGTTGCCTCGGCATCACGACGCCGCGAGAGGAGATACTTTGGTGTTTCATAGAGAGGGAAACAAAAACGACAAAGGTAGAGAAAAAGGGTGATGCAGCCAAAGGTCCACCAGATGTAGCGCCAGCCTTTGTTGCTTACATAGTGGCAGCTGCCAGAGGATGAAGAGTGTACCGCTCGAGATTGATGGGAAATGGCTTGCTCTGTGCTGAGCTCGCCGGGACCGGTACCGCAGGTATATTCGCTAATGAATGGCCTATGGTAGTTAGCACTGTTAATAATTATAATCAGACGGGAAACAAACCATCCTACAGCTGCAGCCGCTAATTCTCCCAACCCCCAGAAAGCTCCCTGCAAACACACCAAAAACTGATGCGACGCCGGCACCCATTCAATGAGGATAATAGCATCGATTAACACATTCCCAGCCACGGCGAATCCTATCACGGAGCCGACGACACACAGCCCCGTAAACGACGGCATGCCCGCACCGACGAGACCACCCATCCCCATGAGCACCAAAGTACTGCTAAAGATCCACTTGCGACCAAGCCGGTCGGACATCCACGGCCATGAGACTGCACCAATGGTGAGCCCGACAAAAAGACTGATGAATAGGAAGGCTTCGCGGTCACCAGAGGAAGAGAAAAAGAACCTGGCCTCATTGGCGGCGGGTGGCGCGATGAGCTTAAAGGACATGAGCCAGAACTATTATGATTTATTAGTATAATCTCGGAAGGAAGGTATTTTAGAGCGAATATCAACATACGCTACTGAGAAACCAGCCAACACTGGTAGCAAGGACCAGGAACCACTGGTACCGTCCCATACCAAGGTCCTGAAGAGCTTGGCTCAGTAGTGCAGATTTAGCGGCGTAAACGGCATCTGTGCCTGGTTGAGGCTTGATTGGCAGGGTTATCTTCTGGCATGACCCTTCCGGTGCTGTCTTTTCAATGTCATTGATGAGAGTTGAGGCAACGGCACTCTGGGCCTCGATGCCCTCGGGCTGCTTGCCCAGCATGTTTGGAGATCAGTCGGTATGAATATGCTCAACGAGAGTATTGCATCCTCTCTAGCAAACAAGTCCAAAGAAGAGGACCCCGCTTTATAAGGATAGCCTTATCGGAGTAATTTGGAAGTAACGTAGGGGACATGGCCGCGGAGAATGAAGAGGGGTAACTGGCATGCTGTCTGGTTGATATATCAAACAATTGACACATAGGAAGAGAATTCATCCGCGAGTTCCGCGGAGATACTCTGATAGCATATTAGGCTAATAGGGCTAATTCGATTATGGATGTCCGAGTCGGAGGAGACTACCCAATCGGGGTAATCTGATAAGATTGGCCGTGGGACTAGCATTTATGTACACATAACTTTGAACATGGGCAAAATTCCTTGTATAGCTTACCTCAATCTCATTACAGTACCTTGAAAATGAAAGGACAAAAAGTCTCGGCACCTTCACTTCCTTGCATTCACGACAAACCCAGTTTTGTGAATCCGGGCCATAGTAACCAAAATACCACCAGCAGCCATACTAGCAGCAGCAAAACACTGTGCATACAGATAACTCTCACCACCACGCTGCACCAACGCACCCGCAATAGGGGAGCCCGTCAATGCCGCAAAACTGACTATGGTCAACACCATGCCGGTCCGAACCCCGATCTTACTCAAATCCACCGTCATCGAAGTCAGCGAGGCTGGGAATAGCGATTGCAAACTGGCAGAGAATATCCCATAAAACACTGCAAACGCGTATAGGTTGCTGGCTTGGACCACGCTTATCCAGCAGAAGAGGATTAAAGATGATACCAAGATAGTCGGGATAAGGAGATTGAGTGGGCCGGTATACCGGTCTGCGACAATATTGGGCAGAATCCGTGCTGGCATGCCGGTGCCATTCATGATTAATAAAAGACTGACGGAGGTGGCTTGGTTAACACCGATGATCTCCCGGGCGAAGCTGCCGATATAGAAAAAAGCGACGTACAACCCCCAGAAAGCGAAAAACATCCCGATACTGAAGAGCAGGTACGACATATCTTTGAAAGCTTCCCAATCCACGATCGGCCCACCTTTTCGCGGAGGCATTCTTGGTTTGAAGAAAATAAAATATGGAAGAAGCATCGACAGGGACAAGAGACCAAGAACACGCATGGTCCATGGGAATCCGATCCGTGGAAGTAGCTGCTCTACGACGGCAGGGAACACGAGACCTCCGGTGCTGGAGCCAGCAGCTGTAAAACCAATAGCCAAGGACCGATGCTTTGAGAAATACGTCGGTATCAAAGAGAGCATAGGACAGAACATAAGCCCGCTCCCTATACCAAGACAAAGGCCTTGTGACAGGAACAGTTGCCAGAATGTTGAAGACAATGAAGCTATGAAAATCCCAACCAAAACGAGGAGAGCTCCAAGGCCCCAGACAAGCTTGAAGAATACCGCATCTGATGCTCGACCGGAAAATGTTGCAATGGAGAAAAGGAGGAAGACTTGGACGCTTCCAATCCATGAAATTGCAGATGGACTCTCACTCAACATCTGATTGTAATGTGTTTGGAAGACGCCAAATGCGGTCACATATCCCCAGGTGTTGCAGACTGAAATGTGACCAGATTATCTGGCTCCAGGCTTCGAGGCCTCCGTCGGGTGGCGGTCCGCAGTTTTTACTGCTTGTGCGGGTCCAAGAAGCCATTTTCTGAGAGGAGCTTGAAGGCTCTATGGTGGAGTCCAAAGTATCGCTCGAATGGTGCCCTCCCTCAACGTCCAACGTACTTCCCCTCAGTTCCGTTTTGGGAGACATGATAGTTTCCGGTTTCTGGGACTGCAAATCTTTCCAAAGGTGCCCCAATTATTCCCTGTTTCTTGTCGAGAATACTGTTTCTAATGAACTGCTTAGTGTGTAAGCCTGCTAGCCGGGGCAATAGGGTGAAATACTTACAGTCTCCCTAATTGTCAAGGTATGTACCTAAAAGTCCGCTGAGAGCCTTTACAAATATCGCTCGATTTATTCTCTCATAAGCAGTGGCGGTAGTTTTTTCTCTCTTAAAAGTGAATGCACAATATGGAAACAGACCCTGTTCATGACGACGTTTGATCATTGTGGACATTAACAAAATTTAGGCATTGGCGAACCGGATATGGCGGATTTAGCGGGACAAAAGCTGAAGATAGTGGACTGGCAAAAGTCCGATTGGTATTCCGGGGCATTGCATTTTACGTAGGGATTATTTGTAGTAGTTTCCTATGTAGAAAGCAGGATTGAGATGCGAAATTAGAGGAACTGTATCGGGCTTTTGCGCATTCTGCTCTGTGGCATGATTTTCCTGTCTTAGCACGGTCTAAAACACGAAGCTCAGTGGCTTCATGCTGAAGATGCGACCAAGGATACCTATAGTATTTTTTGATTTCGCTAGAGCATTGTATACTAGAAGTAAATAAAGCTTTGGAGAGGGAAGACAGAACGAGAGAAACCGGCAACTTTCTGTCTATAATGATCTATTTACATAACCCAAATAACCGCTCAAAACGACATATATGATTCATCATCTCTTAAACAGCTGCATCATAACGTGACTAGTCCGAGTTACGTACTTCTCCTGCTCTTGATGATCTTCTGGCAAAAAACTCCCGTCTCCATTCGCAATCATAGCTTCCGCAAGAGTGCAATTCGCAACCTCCATAAACCCAAGCTGCTCATAAAACCCTAACGGAGCATGAGCTCCTGGCTTGACCATGAGGCGGAATCGGACATTTTCCGGCTCGGATCGATACGAACGGATGTAATTCAAAGCTTCTTGGCAAAGTTTTGTTGCAATTCCTTTGCCTCGATGTGAAGTAAGCGTATACAGGCCCAGCATTTGCCATCGTTCCTCCTCTTCATCGGGACCGGGAACTGGCTGTCTTGATACTTCTGGAAGCATGAATTGCTCTCTGCTTCGTGGACCGAGTAATGTTACTTGGGCGACCCATTCGAGACTGCTCGGGTCCGAAACATTGGATGCCGGAGATGGGGTCGCGGCGCAGATAAATGTCTCTCTTCCATCCCCGGTTACACGTGACATCCAATATTCGTTAGGGAATCTAGATTCGATTTCGTATGAGGAACCAAATGAGGAAGGTGAGAGTTGCAAGGCCCGGAGACGCAGTTCCTTGTACCGTTGGGCTGATGTCGTGAGGTTCTCTGTTTTGGAGACCCGGAAGTAGGTATATTGGTAATCCGATGCCATTATCATAGATTTATAGAACAGAAGTGAAGTTGAGAAAAACACGAGGGAAAGAGGAAAACGTGGAATTTGAATTCAAGAGATGTGGGTCCCTGCCAGGGCAAGGAGAATTAAATCCACCATATCCGCTACATCCGATCCTTCAAATCCGCTGTATGCGAAGGGCGTGGCAGATTAACGTACAATATCACCTTAGCGCTGACATATCGGGGTGAGTCAATTTGGATATTTTTGTACTTATTATGCCTTTAGAGAAGATTTGTAGAATTTTGCTCAATCTCTGAAACAACTGGATTTAAACCATTTCGCAAATATTGAAATGAGAAGAATACTACACGATTTGAAGCCATCCTACGAGCACTCGAAGTCTTACGTAGAGTTCTCCCTACCAAGCTCGCAGCATGATCTTCCATGCATTTACCAGACGGGTGACCAGATAAAAGGCGACATATTTTTCAAACCATGTCGAGATATAATATTGAGGAATGTATGCATTACTTTCGAAGGTACGACCCCTCGGGATGTCGATGCTATAAATATTGTTGCTAATGTGTTGGGAATTTGTATAGGAATCACTAAAGCAACGATCTGGGAACCGAATATCGAGACACGAACAGGCTGTCCTTGCACCACTCAGAGATTCATGCGACTTAACCAGCCCGTTGACGAGCCGTTGTTGTCGGAAGGGATGGTGTTAGAACCAGGAAGAACATACCGACTACCGTTCTTGTTCGTGGTTCCTTCAGGGCTACTGCCGCAAGCGTGTCAGCATCCGTGCGAACACACTGAAATAAAGTGCCATCATCTAAATCTACCGCCAAGTCTTGGCCTGGGATTCTATCCCAATCCCAAGGGAAAAAATCGCTTCTCGTCCAGCCTAGAGCCTGATACGGCATCAATTGCCTATGCCATTCGATTTACAGCCATCGAAGTCAAGCGAGAGACGAACCTACCAATCACCTCCGTCGACAGAGCACACAAGATCCATGTCCTTCCAAAATTGCCTGAGATGCCGCCCATACTTATCCCTGGCGACAACACAACCTATCAACTGTCGAAAGTGATTGCCGTCAAACAGCTCAACAGGGAGAAATTGGGCCGTCTCACTGCGACGGCAAGCCAGCCGAAAGCTATTCAGCTCGGCCAAATCCACTCTCGGCCCATGCAACCCACGCCAACAATGCTGGCTATCAATTTTGAGTTTCTTTCTGTAAATCACAATCGGTCTCCGCCAAAACCAAAGAAAATCCAAAGCAAGCTGAATGCCGTAACTCATTTCGGCATTGAGCCGTATGAAGATCTGCCCGACCGAATTCAGCAGAGATATTTGTATCCTCGTCATCGTTCATTTTGCCGAAATATTACACTTTCATCCCCGGATATCATATCGGTGCATTGGGTAAAGCAGTGTTCAGAAATGGACGGAACTGCTTCCGGCGAGAATAAAAACGTTGTATATACAGCATCTATCTCCTTGCCGATCGTACTACCCGAGAATGTGGTATATACCCCAACCTTCTTCTCCTGCCTGGTATCCAGAACGTACTCGCTAAGGGTCGATGCCTTCTTTAACAAAGTGCCATTTATGTCGAAAGTCTCATTGACGATACCCATCCAAATCTGCTCGGATATTGCCTCAGAGCAGAATTGAGACACATAAACTTGTTAGTAATATCGTATATAGTCTTTTCAAAGAAATATATCAACATTCTCCGAACCAGTAGAGTACTCCGGAGCCGAAGTACGAACGGCTTGCGTCGGAGGATGATCATCTGGGAAAAAGACACGTGATATTGCTTATCAATCAGGCATTAAGGCACAAAATGAAAATCCTATTGCGTACTGTTGACCACAGAGAGCTGTCTTTCTAAGATGATAATATAAGAGCTTTCAAATACTTATAAATAGGAATGTCTGCTAACTCAGAAATCGAGCCTTTTAACCCATTGAAACGACAGCGACGCTCCAGGGTCGCCTGCGAACCGTGCAGGGAGCGTAAGCGAAAATGTAACGGACGTCAACCATGCGAGACATGCAATGACTTCCAATACACGTGCTATTATGATGTGGCCTCACGCAAGAAAAGAAACAAAAATTTCATTCTGGATGGCTCAGCACCGATCAGACCAGCAGCACAGGCGCAGCAGCAAGGATCGTCAATATCAGATGCCGCAACACCATCGACGCATTCTGCGGAAGAGCCGCCTGCAAGTATGCCGGCTACACAGTCTATTGAATCTAACTCAGGGGCTGCTTTTGTGAGGGAGTTGGGTCTCAGAATTGACCCAATCAATGCTCCAGAGCCTCAAGTCTTCGCGTGGAATATTGGTCTACGTCAATTGCCCGGTAGCTTTTCCGCATTGCCTATTACCAACATCATTTCGCAGGACGAGATGGTAGAACTAGCGCGGATTTACTTCAGTAAGGTAAATCCTTATTACGGCTTCATCGACCGAGATACCTGCTTTGAACATCTGAGTTCGAGGTGGCTTCGGTCGTCGACCTTTGAACCATACGATGTTGTTCTCTGTGGTGTAGCGGCAATGGGGTATCTGTTTTCTCAGAAGAAAGCAGTTCCTGCGGAACTTCGCTTGATTGAGTCGGCCCGGTCAGACCTCGAACAGTGCTCGCTGTACGGGATACCTTCTTCAACGGTGATCTCAGGATGGACTCTCAGACTTTCCTACATGCGGCTGACAGCCTCGCCCCACACTGCTTGGATGGCTAGCTGTTCGCTATTACATCTTATCGAAGCATCTGGGTTGCACTTAGACCCGTCGTCCAGGCCTGTCCTGATAAAACCGCCACAAGATATCAATGACGACATTCGAAGGAGGCTAGTTGGCTTTGTACAGTACATCAACACTTGGACATCGTTCGATCTAGGAAGATCAAGAATCATCCTCCATGGAGCATCATATAACGTACCGGCGAGCCGAGAGGGCGACTATACAGCTGAAATGCTCAACCTCCTGCCCCTATCAGAGAATCTAGACCCACACAAATCCGTTGATTCTAACCAGCTGACCACCATGCTCTCCAATATAATTGAGAACAACCGTACGGAACAGCCGTCAGTGCTTTCCCAATGTAACCTCGTTCTCTGTATCTTCCGGCGCCTACGTGCATTACATTCGACTGTGTCGGTGGATCTTATGAGTCGTATTCTGACTCTTATCACAAAATCGCTCGCCTGCGCCCGGGATATGGCGGATGCAAATTGCCCATGGAGCCATGTGGCCAACGTTCCATTCCAAATTGTCTGTACGCTGTTGGCAGTGGACAGCCCCGAGTCTATATCGCTATTAGGCGATGCCATGCAGACTCTCAAACATGTAGCGGACATATATGACACCGATACGATGAGAGAAGCCTATCGGAACGCTGGTCTACTTGTTCTTTTACAACAGAAGAGAAAGGACCATGATGCGAGGCAACTCAGCAGCGTTCTTGATTTGCATTTTGCTCCTCCTGTTGAGTCTAACAAGGAAATCCCGGAGAAGAGGCGGCAAAGTACCATGGAAGATTCTGAATATCTCAGGGACATGGTGGCTGATATGCCTAGTTCTGAGACTTTTGATTTTGATCAGTTTTTTATTGCGGATAATCCTTGGGATTTTCTTGGGTCGATTGCTGGATGAGATCTTGTTTATATGGATTCTTATATCGATATTTGGTTACGATTGTACATACCTGTCTCGCTAATGAAATAAAAACGCCACTCTTTACTCACGCATCTAGAAATTATGAAGAGAGATG
Organism: Aspergillus ruber CBS 135680; assembly: GCF_000600275.1. Classification (NCBI taxonomy): domain Eukaryota; kingdom Fungi; phylum Ascomycota; class Eurotiomycetes; order Eurotiales; family Aspergillaceae; genus Aspergillus; species Aspergillus ruber. Next base: position 199,495 of record NW_024467307.1, on the reverse strand, counting down.
AGAATCATAATATTCAACGAAGTTCTACATAACCCGCTTCAACGATCATTCCTCAGACTCTTGATATGACCAGAGCTTTGTTACAACTGCCTCTTAACTTCGTCCCTAGCCAGTCCAATGAAATTTCCCTGAAATTGCGGCTATTCCCACAGGCAGTCTCATATCCCTCGGGCTCGACCATACTATCAACCAGCAGCACACCTTGGTCTCGAAACAGCGCGAGCATCTGCCCAATGCGTGGCAAGCGCTACAAGCGCTATGAGTGCTTAGCGGAGGAAGAAGGGATCTTTGTTCTCCCAACTGTATTGAGCGAGCAAATGGAGGAAAAGACAAGAAAATAAATAAATAAATAAATAAATAAAGCAAAAACATACAACAGCCAGGATTTGCTGGTGGTCACCCTCCTACTAACCGGCTGGCGTATGGCTTGTGTGCGGTCAGTAGCCGGGTGGGTGCCTCTAAAGGGTACGATATTCTAAGGCCACTCACCCCGGTGTAAACCCCTGCGCATATTACGGTGTTACTAGGAGTCATAGTTAGACCTTGGCACAGCCCGCCCGTGAGCACCTAGAAGCTGCCCGTAGCCCGTCCATCAGAGCCCGGGGCAGGGCGAGGGAGCCCGCAGCCCGCCCGCTGGGCCTTAACGGGCGGCCCGCTTCCTCCCATTTCGTACATAATTTTCCCAATTAGGATGTATAACCCGATGATTCAGCGAATAAAATGCTAATATCGGCATTCATCTGCCTGAATTGTTTACTTTCACCATCATAAAGAATAGGTGAATCTTAAGAACTAATGGAAGTCTTAAACTCCTGAGCAAGCTTCGGAATCCTCGAAAGACCCAGGGTCAGGGATGACCGGGCCGCCCTGGGCTATAGCGGGCAGGTTGCATTATCATTTACTCATAACTGGAGGAGTATAGAGCGTGTGGCAGTCTCGAACAATATAAGTTTATTGGTAGACTCTATCGAAATGCTAGCATGGAGAAGGAAAGAAAGAGGCTGGGCCTGCCAGCGCTGCGCTATCTAGTGTGCGAAGGGGGTTCCTGCCCTATATTCAAACATGCCAAAGTATACAAACATCTTGCGTTGTTGGTGAATGCCCGTACTCCGTGAAAAAAGATACAGTTTCTTGATGACCTTGATCAAATCAGTGATAATGAGGAAAATGAAATAGTACTTACCCAGGAACAGCCGTTTTCTCCGGGTGTTTCTGCCGTGCTGCAGGGAAAAGGCGAAAGAGTGTTGCTCCTGGACCAGAAGAAGAGCCCTGGGAATCTGTTCAATCTAATGATGAAGCTTATATTCCACTGCCTGATACTCAGCAGTAGAGTGTCACCGGCAGCCCCGTGCACCCAATCAACTACACTTTTCCATATACTTTCAGGGAGCGACTGTCATGTTATCGGAGAATCTCATCCTTCTCGTTTCTTTCGTAGCAGCCACCACCACACTATTAGATCTGGATAAACGTTTAATATAAAGTTCCAATCGGAAGCAGCCCGCGATTGCCAGTGATTTACTAACGCGAAAAAGAAAAATTATGACAAATATATTTCTTACGGCTTGGGCACGGCACATACATGCACCCCATAACGGCAATTCCCCATATCCCGAAGGATTAGATCAGTTAAATTCTCGCGCCTGACTGTTTGCTGTTTTATTCCTCTTCGTCCTGCCATTCATGATTTGCCTTAGGATTGGTAAATCCCTGCTAAAATTGACCTGCCGATGGCGATTCTCCTGTGCTGAGAATGAGTGACTTCTACTTGATTGACAGCCTAACTTGGCTGCCGGAGATTTACTTTTGCTTTTTTCCGCTGGTTCCTCTGCTTATATAAAAGAAATCTCAAGTAGACACCGCGGCATCACGGCAGGGATTGTCTCATTTTCTTCCTTATGTCTGTTCAGTTTCCTGACTCCTTGTCATATTATCATTGTATCTGATAATATCAGCGTTGACATCAGAGTTGCGAAGTGAAGGTAGACCGTTTTGTTGTTGCAACTTGCGTGACCCTTAACCGCATGACCTGCCGCCACTCGGCCTACAGGGCTGAAAGATGCGTGTATGGACAATAATAATAATAATAATAATAATATGTATCCGAAAAGAATGCTACGCCACCAGACAAACCTGATGGGATGAATTGGAAAGAGAGACCGCCAAATAAATTGGACTTAAATATCACGAAAAAACACTTATAATCTCGATTGAAGACAACAGGCTAGTATAACAATCCCTGAATATCTAAATGCGCATCCTCTGCAATACCAATTGCACATCGCTCCTATCAGACCAGAGGGCATTGGCTTGATTTGTGGAGGACCGAGCGAAATAATCCAAATCACTGACTGCAATATCATAGACGCTCGTAAATATCGGGGACTGGTCGAGTTGACGGATCTGGGAAAGTGGGCGGGATATAGTTGAGACCACCAGAATTTTCTCCTCCCGGAACAACACCTAGATTACGTCCCTTAGAATTGTTGTTCTCGAGTCTTGAGTTGATTTTATCCTCAAGAGCTTTTGTCAATTCTCCAGGAGAAGGATGTGTGGGTGAATTGGCTCCTGTGGCTTCCCAGATTTTGGCGAAAACGGCTGACAGATGTGAAGTTAGCGTCATATGTTAGTAGATCGAGAGCCAGGAGGCGTACGCACCGATAGTTGCCTTACGAACTGGAGAAGAAGCAGGCGCCACAGAAGAAGCTACGTTACTGATGAAACGACACTGTTGGGGTTTGCTGAGGGTGTCCCAATGCTCTCGGCATTGCTTGTAATCAACGTCTTTCACTTCGCTGAGGTACCTGCTGATCTTGCCTTGCCAATTCAAGAAGCTTATATTGTAGTGATCCGGTTTCTTCAGGTCGCGCTCTCTGCTCCCGATGTAATTGGGTGCATTCGCATAGTTGGTCATGTTATGAGCCCCGTTACGTCTAGTGGGATCGTAAACATACGAACAGGCTCGGTTCGGAGGCAGCTGGTCATGATTAGCACCTAAGCGGTATCGCTGTGAGTCTCCATATGAGAGCAGGCGGATTTGGAGGACTATATTGGAGACTCGTGTTAGAAACAGTGACACAGTAGGCAAAGCGGGTAGGGAGCAGGATACATACTCGGATCAGGAGAAATGTCCCAACCAGGGACGATATTTGCCGGAGTAAACGCTGCCTGCTCCACCTGGGCGAAGGAGTTCTGCGGAAGTTCGTTGAGCTTGAGCTGACCAAATTCGAACCATGGGCAATCAGACGCCGGGACCACCTTCGTGTCGTCCAAAACATCCACGGAAGTTTTGGTTGGGTCGAGGATTTGTGCAGAGACCTTCCACGTTGGAAATTGCCCCTGCTGGATCTCATCGTACAGACGACGGGTCAGATAGTCAGGATCCTTCCCAGCCATCGTCGTGGCCTCATCATAAGTGAACCAATCTTTGTCGGGGTCGATGGGATTTTTCGGAACTAGTTTGATTCTGACCAAATGGTGATCCCATTCAGTTTTCTGAATCATTTTTATGTCAGCTAGCGACTAACAGCTCCATGGAAGAGAATGATCATACGCTCTTGCGCTTGGTAAATGTGTAAGTGTTGACGCTGGAAATGACAAGTCTGGAATACGACTTGGGCGTTCCCTCATCCGTGTAGTTTCTCATCAATGCGTTGAAAGTTTCCGGGTGGCTACTGAAAAAGCTTTTGTTTGTAACTTGTTAGTTAACATTCCCGTATAAGAGAAGAGATCGCCTTACTCCCATAACTACTTGAGTGTCAGTATCGAAACAAAGGAATGAGTCATGACAAGAGAAGTCATACCATATTGGCATCCAACAGATTCGTAGCTGGGTCACGCTTCTTAGCATGTACTAGAGAAGCAAACTTCGCGGGATCCCTGAGATTGAAAACCTCCTATTTTGACTCAATTAGCGTATGATTTTGTACTAGGCACATATAGAATACTTACGGGATTAAGGAAGACCCAGTCCAAATTGCCTTCTTCGGTGTAGAACTTGAAAGCTGCTCCCTTCGCATCCCGGACGGTATCCGGATAGCCCAACTCTCCAGCAATGGTAGAGAACCGTGCAAGAAGCCGGGTAGTCTTGGACTTTCCTTCACTGTCGGGCTGAAGGAAGCTGGCATCGGTGTATTTCGCAATGTCCTTGTTGGTTACTACAAACTCCCCAAATACACCTACACCTTTAGCATGAACTATTCTGCGCGTTTCACGAAATTTGTTAGTCTTTTTACTTGGTGACCTGGAAAGCGGAAGCAACTCACCGTTCCGGGATCCGTTCGCGGCTGATGTGAGCAATTTGCTCAACAGTGTTCAGGTCTTGTATCAACTGAGAACCATAACGGGTACTGCCATCTTCTTTGTCGACTCTTTCGGCCAAAAGGGGATGTTCCACCGGACAGCCTGGAATGATGAAGTATATTAGAGAACCGTCTCTGGCAAAGGTTAGAGGAAGTAGGGGCAAATTAGCCTCACCATTGGGCAACGTGAAGTAGCCTTTACTGACAGGAGGGCCAGGAAGCCTGCCAGCATCACTACAGGCTATAGTGGGATGAGCTGTTTGTACAAGTTATTAGTTGGGATTGAACTAGAAGGCTGGACGTGTAGTTCATACCTTCATGTGTGTGAACAGCCTTAGGCCTTTCGGCAACACTCTGGAACACTGTTAGTACTGCCTACCCTATCATTGTCAGATAGAAATGCATACATTTGGTTCAAATGCCATGGCTGACGATCCAGGAAGTAGCCGGTTAGCTTCGTTGGTATTTGTAAGAGAAATGATTTCGCTTGGACTTGACAGGAGTTTGACCTGATTTTGGGACGCTTTTATATATTCTCCAGGATCATCAATGACGAAAGTAGACAAAAGTACAAACGATGTTCCTACCGATATAAATGCCGCATATGTTGCATCTAATCGTATAGTGTACACGCTGTCTTGTGATGTGGCCATTGACTAGCAGGACTGCAGCGAATATTCAGATTCTACAGATTCTACAAAAATGACTTGCCTCATCGGGTACGATGTGTCATTTGCGGTCCGTGAAATTACACCTGCCTGCATTGAAACCAGCCTCTCATCGTTTAGCATTTACTACACAACCAGGCTGGTATGCTGCTCGTGCATAAGGATGGGCCAGAATATCCTGTTTAACACGTTTTTTCGCGGTCAGGCCACAGCTTCAGCAAGCCACCCGCCACTCGAATCTCAGGAATCAAGCCAACGATGTTAGAGGAATTGTCAATTGCATTTGCAGCATCCGTACTGCGGTGCTGGGAGGTAGCATTCTGTTGAAAGTACCGCATGTGTAGCGCTGATCAAATCCGCATGAAATCACCGCTATTGTGAGTTGAAGTCCCTCACGCATCCATTACTCTTTGAACCAGTTAGCTGGAGTGCAACGACTGGATGCTGGTCTTGTAATCTATTAACTGGGCTTCCGTTTTTATGCAGCCGCCCAGATGCAAAAGTATCCAAGTACGGACAGCTTGGCAAAAGGTCAATCCGATGCTCCTTTTGTAATCATTTAGGCAATTGCCTGAATCAGGTTGGTGTGCAACAGAGTGTCTATGTACTGCATAGTTGGGTGCACCTGTACAAAACAGACGAATGAGCAAATCCGGGATTCTTCTCCAGTCTCTACGTTATTGCATGGATGCAGGCCTATAACGTCTCCATAAGCTGCAGAACAGCAATTAGGTTAATGATGTCGAGATGAATAATCAGCTTTATAGATGACAATATATATATAACTATATATTATGCTGATTTGGGTTTTGGCGATGTCTAGTCACAGTTAGATTACCTCAACCTAATGATGTGAATTATTCAACCAATAGATTTTCTTACAATTACATTACTATTTAATACTTCCAAGAAGTGCATAAATTATGTCGACAAGGGATCGTCAAATTCGCACTGTTTACATATCCGCACAGGTATGATGATCAAATGCTATCCAAATCTGCAAATTTGCGGATTTTTGATATGTATAGTTTGGATATTTTGCGGATCGTGCACAGCCTAGAGATGATTGGTTAAATTGACGCGCCATTGACAAAGAGTTTTTCAGCTAAACTAGTGTACACAGTACATGAATTGGTCAAGGAAGGACCTTCTAAGGTCAATGACCTAGAGTGATGCGCGTCGGGTGATTTTCAGGGCACCCTTGACTAATCCATTGGCTATGGAAGATGCTTAGCCAGCAGGGTAAATGCTATCCACAGACCACTTCTTCATCCTGTGACGGACCATGCCCCATTTTTCTCATACATGATGAGGTCACACTCCTCCTATCAGTGCGTTCTAGAAAGGGCATACATACTCAATATTCCAGCTCATCTACTCTCCTATCAAAGATACATCAATACACAACTTTGTCCTCACCGACATTTGATTACCCTCATCTTATCCATGCAGCTTAATCATACTGAGAATTTAGGCACTGGTGAGGTTACAGTGGGATGCATCAAATTACATGCGGTGCAAATACTTGATGCATCCCACTGTGAATACCCAAACCAGGCAGCAAAACTAGACCTCTACAAGCCCGCGGCGGCCCGTCATGGACTGCAGGCTCTGTCAAGAACAGAAATGACGGACCCCCACTGCGTTCAGGCTTTATCTGGCCGGAGCCTCAGATACATGATAGGGCCAACAGTTTCCAAGAATTTTCCCTTTACATGGAAACGTATATGGAACCAGAAATCTCTAGACTGTTCTCACCTAATGACACACTTCTAGTGATTGCGAAGATATAAAGCTAATCCTTCTCAGTAGACTTTGCCGAGACGCTCATGAGGGCCTTGAAGGTTGGACCCTCGACCCTCGACCCTCGCCGAACCCCGTGTAGGTGACCCTCGCATACCCTCCTCATTTTCATAAAAATTTGCGCGCTTTACTCAACTTGGATGCATAAAAATGATGATTAATCTTGATACAGAACTGTTATTTACACTGTAACACGTTACACCTGTTCTGGTACTCTGGATGAAAGGTATTGTATGAGCCGGGAAAATAAATACATGCCAATAGCCAATTAGAACCATCAAACCAGGGGTACGCAATGGAATGTGTGAAAGTCCGCCCCAAGGGATGTGAACATACTTCATACTGTCGCATTAGTATGGTTAAATCAGTGAAACATGCAAAGGAATATGGAGACGTTAATGCTCCGCCTTCACGCTTGGGGCGAGGAAAACAGATTCCGGCGGCAGGAAGGAAAAAGAAAGAAGCAAGGGAAGGGAGATAAAAAGTGACCATTTCTAATCAACGACGTAGTTTTGTTTATGTCTTTTTACGCTTAAACGTGTCACTTTCGTCTCATCTGACTGGCTCGACATGGGGTGCACTACGCATCTTCGTCCTTGTTCTGGATGGCATGGATCAAGCCAGGGTATCTATACAGTAATAATAGCCCCTGACTCTCTACTATACGTGGGGATCAACATTCCATAAATGGAAGCGCAAAGAACCATATCCCGTCTGTCCATCTCATTTATAGATAATCAAAGGAGGCTCTGCAGACAACAGATAAGAGAAATATGTTCGCATCGCCTTGGGAAGCGGATCTCGAGTTTTTAGACATGCATTGAATGGGAAGCTGGATGGCTGTCAAGTGAGGCCGTCAGTGTATTGATGCCAGTTTGTGGTAGTATAACTTCCAGTATATGAGGCCGATCAGGTTCACATTCCATTTCGCAAGGCTTGACTTTCTTAGTCCCTTGCTCTTATTCTCGTATATATTTCCTTTCTAGTGATGCCCGCATTGGATGGGGCCCTGGCTTCGACCTGGAAATAGGTCCGAAAATAACCTTGTCACCGCCGACCAAGGTCGTCTCTCGTCCCTTCTTAGCTTCAACAGAAGGTCCACCTCTTTACGGGACTATGGTATAGCCTTCCTGGAGCTCCCATGGGACTCACGGCAATAAGGTGGGTGAGTCAAGGGACTTGCTGACCGCACATCTCTGTTCCCGGATGGTATCGAATCAGATCTAGGAATGTGACAAGATAGTGCGCCTTCCAACACCCAAGGCAAAAATTGCAAACATTCATCAAGCGGTAGAGACAGGAAGTGTGAACGAAGCACCGAAAATGAATCTTCCCCTGCAATAGATGGAGAGAGACCTCGAACCCATTTGGGCGACTGTTCGTGCGATTGCTGCGGCTTTAGCTTGCGAGATTTAGGCTTTCTGCCGCCATGCGAGGTATAAAGAGGGATCTTAGAGGAAGAAATACCGGCTTCAGTACCGAGGTAGTAGTGAGGCAACTGCTGATGACCCTTGGTGTGAGGGGGGCTAGTTGATCTAGGATTACCGTCCTGCCTCTGCGCGATGGAGTCTTGCTGGTCAGGTGCATCGCAGAAAACGGGTGGGGGGTCTGGATATGGACATATCATCTCCGAAACTGTAGGACTATCAATCTGCGGATACCCTAGCTCCACGACACCGTCAAAGGTCATGGGAAGCTCCCAATCAAACGCGTTCTCTCATTGATTGTATTGTTGAATTGCAGGAAGTTAACCACATTATTTTCCAAACTATTACAATTCTTTCTACCATGAGCCAGGCTATTTGTATCCAGCAAAATACTTGTCTACACGCTGTAACGGTATCATTGGTCGATTCTAAGTACAGCTGATTGGGGTCTTATAACCCTTGAACAATATATCCATGCTCATTTATAATATTTCAAAAGCAGAGTAACGACTGTTTCTCTCCATACCTTTATTATGCCTCTCCATATGCTGCATCAAGTACAGCGCGTTCCAATTCAAATGTATCTGATCTGCTTCTTCGTTGTTCGCGTCCTGTACCTTAATGGGAATTTCGATCATTCCGAGCCGGTAGTAAACATTGCCCTGGCTTTCTGCACTGACTAGTATCATTGCCTGCAGAAAGTAGATGGTCGCGTATAGAGGTACCAGAAATAATGGATATCGAGATGTCATGCTTTTAACTATCTCGTCCTCTTCAATGTCAATTTCAGCACCAAACAATTCATCATCTTCACTGAAGCAAAGCCCGAAATCAACAAGCATAACACTCTCGATAGACTTTTCTGACCAGTTCACATGCAGCGGAAAGAGGAAGGATTCAACCTTGATGGAACTGTATGTATGTGGTGACATATTTGCATTAGCATACACAGCACCCTCTGGAAGCATAGAGTCCTCGGCTATACGGACAACTTTGGCGAAACATTCCCGATTGCCAGGTGTGATTGTCGGAAAGCACACCTCACCATCAAAGGACGCCCACGACCAGCTCGGTGCGTGAAATTCAGAAGAGCCGGTATTGGAATAAACGCGTTCAGGGTCGTGAATCCGGAACCAGGCCAGGCCATACACCATGCAACTTTGCCACATGCCAGCCAGATACCGATCTGCCGGCCGACTCTTTGCGACACATTTTGCGATCCCCGACAAGGCAATTAGCTTATCCTTTGTAAATGTAAATTTGCATCTAGAATAATCCTCAATCAGGCAGTTCCACCATTCAGTGAATCGTAGATCCGCAGCAGGAGAAGGTATCAGCAGTCCATTTTGCACAATCTGTGCTTGGGATAGAACTGCTTGAGAAGCTTTTCTTAGGGCCTCATGGTTACCTGGCTTGCTCCTAGATCCCACCGTCAACGACGGTGGTAATCCGTCAGGAAATGCTTCTATGGCTTCAGACGCCTGGCATTCCCATCCCATCTGGTACTGTCCAAAGTGGAGTACTCTGCATGCCAAAAATCTTTCCTGGAACACCCATCCTCTGCTGTTGAGAGGCCCGTCGCTTATTTCATTATGCCAGAAATTGCTGTTGAGAACATACTGCTCCTCTCTATTTCCACGCGCATTTACGCTAATTCTGGGAGGGAGAGACGGTGTTTGCGAATGGTGGTGATGAAAAAGTGACTCTGTTCCATTCTGAGACGATGTCGCAGATATATTTAGGAATGCGTGTGAATACACTTTGTCCATAGTGAGGCACTCGTGATCCCAGTCTGAGTGGTCATCCTCATCTTGTATGATACATAAGGAGTCTATCCACAAATATTCCACTCCCAGTTGACGGGTTAGGTCTATTGTGTCTTGAAAAACCCGAGGAAGTCGCTGAACGTTAATCCCCCGCTGGAATTGAGAGAATGTCGAGGACCGCAACATTGGGAAACGATGTGCGTGTGGTGGCCACCGATGACTAAGGGTTATATATGGGCCCTTGATAGGAGTGTCTTTGGTGATTACCAGTCTGACGCCAGTGGGGAGTCTTCCCGAAGCCACGCGCAGCAGTCGGGTCGGATACCAAGGCTGAGATAGGTGGTTCGTACATCTCCTGTGATTTCTGGTGCAATTATCAATCCAACTTTTTATAAGGTCGAGGTCCAACGTCACAGGTCGATGCCTCGAGGCGATATTTGTCGAATGAAAAAAGTCTGCCATCAATAGATTAGCTTGAACCCATCAGCTGTGACATAGTACCCTGATTGTTTTTTACCTTCTTCTGACATGAAGTCCAAGCCAATCACACAGCCATAGTCGTCGACCAACTCTCCCCGAAAAAGAGGGATGACTTCAACCTCGCAGGGTAGTAAATGTCCCGGGTTGCGCGGCCCATCTTCCATCGTCGCCGAAGATGATAGCTTGAAAATTACCGTCAATGGCGAGCCTCGCCATTTCTTGAACAGTGTGGGATGTGTATCTTGCACCCAAGAAATGAACCTTTTGCACATCCAGCACAAGCGTTTGCATAGCTGGGGATAGCGGGGTAGCTCGCCTTGGACATATTCCCTGATCCCACAGTTGAGAGTGTCCTGTATTTTTCGGGTACAGTCATCGCAAAGTTCCATAGCCGGAGAAATATTGTACTGAAGAAGACCGCTTGGAATGCTGCATTTTGGGGTGGCCGGGATACAACAGACCAGATAGTCACCTTGGGTGTTCAACCCCGCATGCAGGACTTATGCACGCTTACTAGTAAGCATTGGACCATATACACAATGTCTGTATCTCCCTTTATTGAGACTCCGACTGATGCACAGAATTGTATTGCTTGCAAGCTTTATTTTTTAAGGGACAAGATGAAGCTTCAGTCGGTTGAGCTCAATCCAGCCTACAAGAACACAACAGAGATCACTTGTCATTGTGTTTACAGCAACTTTGAGCCACCCCCTGATTGCAATGTGATTTAATATGAATGGGCCTCTGGCAGAAACTATTGCAACATCAATCTCAATGTATCAACCAGCAAGATTCCAACTCATCTCTTCGAGGCGTCTCATTCCCTGCGATGCCATAACAGAAAAAGGCTACTTTGGGTCGACGGATTTGGCTTAGATAAAGAACTCCAGAGCTGTACTTGCTCATGAAGATATTTTTTCAGAGCAAAGTCTGTCATCATTTGGCTGGGAAGCAGAAATTTGTTCACCAAGACCGCCTTTGAGATCATGAAATTCCTGGCATATATTGGTCAGGAACGGATTTGTGGTGATATGAAGGACCAAGGCATTTATAGGCTTTTTTTTTTTTTTTTTTGAAGGAGTGGCCTAGCTACAGCTCCTTCTTCATAGACACAGATGATATTCCCTACATCCACGGTCTTATGAGCCAAAAATGTATTACTTACCACGCCGTCCCTCTTCCGATGACCATATTATCTTCAAGTTTGATGAGGACATAGTTTGGAGATAAATTAATGGAATTTTCTCCAACTCTTACTTTAGTGAAGTGACCGTTCGTGGAAAAACATAATATGCCATGGCCAATCTTTAGGCCACATACCAGGGGCATGTGACTTTAGCTTTCAAACAATCTGTGCCATCCGGTGCAGATGCCTGGGGATCCAACACCTTGGCTGCGAGGGACGCCCGAGAAAGGTTTAGAAAGCAGGATTCCTCAAATTTTGCCCAGGTGTTGACCATCCTTAAATATTCAAAGAAGGTTAGGCCGCATGCTTATGTCTATGCTGCCTTGAGACTTGCTATACTACCACCAAACCATCAATTACTTGAAAACCAGTACAAGCAGACCATAAAAGAGCTCTATCAACGTTGCCTCTCTCATTATCAATAACCGGGGTGACCTATACTTATGGGGCAACAAGTCCATACTCGGCAAGAGAACCCCCGAGATCCCTACTTGGATTTCCTGAATGGATTGGTCACACCGATCATGTTGCAACAAAATATCATAACGTCACTTTCAGCCAAATAATTTGAGGGAATCACTCAATCCGCGGGGCTGTCCTCCATGTGGATGCTCATAACCTTGGTACCATAGAGTTTTGCTGCCTGTTGCTCTCGTGAGGACATTACACAAGTTGTGAGCAATCTGGAGCCATTTTTCGAGCAAGAAGGCCTCAACCTCCTCAGCCTCCTCAGTGGGTATATCAGCGAGGACCTCAAACTAAAACGGGGTGAAAACTTGAGTGGCGTTACTTCAGAATATCCACGACTTCTCAGCCTCGCCAATATATTTGCAATTATTAGCACACCAACAAGCTGTCCCAGTATGCTTTTGCAAACCTTATCCAATGTGGGAAAGTTGAACGTTGATAATTTCGAAAACAGTATGTTGGATATCGAAGCTTTTTGTTTGACAATGAATCTTACAGCTATGCTGTGTTCGGCAAAGCCAAGTCCTTGCGGAGAGCAACCATTCCTTGCCTGACTTTGGATATCAGGATTAAAGCAAAAAACAAAACAAAAAAAAAAAAAAAAAAAAAAAAAAAAAAAAAAAACAACCTCAATGTTGCAAACATCGCGGAGGGCTACGGACATTGGATCTTTGCATTTTTAGTGATGAGGGCCAATGATTTCACCCGAGACCTTTTGGTAAATCTCTGCACAGAGCATCTCAGCCGCTCTTCTCATTTTGATCTTGAGGATGAATGTGTCTTTGTAACTAGAAAAGGTTATTTCGGGCGTTCAAACTTAGGCAAAGTCAGGGAAGACCATGTAGTTGCAATCATTGGGGGTATGTATGTATTATATATCCTTGAGAAACAGGATAAATATTATGCATTGATGAGCCATGCTTATGTAGAAGGATCAATGGGTTTGACGAAGCTGCCCACTTGGATGAGCATACAAAGGATAGGGCTCGTCTGATAACAGAGATGCCAAGCCCTGGAAATGTGACACAGCCCTCTAAATCGTATGTGGCTGATCTGATTAAGATTTACTGAAAAGGGGTTCTCGTTTGATAACTTGGTGCGGGCTACTGACCTCATCAAAGACGCCAAGTCTTCTACACCATGCATATGTTATGTAGTCGCGGAAGACCCTCTAGTCATGCTGAACTGTTACTACTGGAGAGCGAAATACCCCATTTCCCCATAGGACGGTTAGCTGGTAATCAATGATTTGAAACACTCAATGGGCTTTAGTTATTTTGCCTCCTGTGTTATTGAAAATCATCTTGCACCTGAATTTATGCAAAGAAGAACAACTGTGATAAATATAGTAGTTACGCTACCATGACTACTCTGTATGCCCTTTTACAAAGAATGGCAATAACATCAAGACCCCGACATTTATCAAATACTAATCAGTGCTGGCTACGTACGCCATCCCGTTCTCATTTTACACTGTTCCATGCATTTAAAAGCCCTTCCACCGGCTCGGAGAGCTTCACTCAATCTATCGATTTGTAGATCTCTCCGCTGAATCCGCATGAAAAAGAAAATGTCATGCACAAATTTATGCACATGCATGGACTCGAAAATGGCAGCTCGACGGGCATTAAGAAGCGGAGAGTCTGTGCTAGCCGAAAATATGCACAGTCTGTTTGTAATGGGCAAAAATGAGTCGAAAAGAGAGGGATTCGATTAATATACGCATGATGAAGTGGCAGGTGTTCACCACAGCGGAACCCATACGTATGAGCATCTATGCCGGACGGAGTACTCCGTAGAGACATACTACAGAGTATGTATCAATGTGATTTCAGCTCCATCTCCATCTGAGCCAGCCATCTTGCGATGCGCTATCATTGATCCTAACAGCGTGTTTATCTGCGGGCCTTCTCGAGTTCAGTTCCCTGTGCAGAATGGCCAAGTTGTCCGCTATCTTCGTGCATTGACGCTAAACCCGCCGAAGCGGAGATCATCAAGCTGAGGCTGAGGATGATGCTGAAATAAATTTCGAGTGAGACTGAGAGCATAATCTCTTTAATTCTTCCGAGTAACGGTTTATTCTTTAGCAAAATGGTCTGGTTCCCGTCCGAACGGAGCAAACCTGATGGCTGGAAATTCGACATCGTCAGTCTGGTGGCTGTCATCGGTGAATCGACCATTGAGCGACATACTCAACTTATTACAGCCTCGCGTCTCAGTTGGATCCCTCGCTTGATTCCCGCTCCTCAGACTTTGCTTAAAACTAAGCGACCCGAACGACTACCGCCGGTAAAGGATGTTGAGATCTTTGGTGTCCACTCCGGAACGAAGGTCACAGAGTTGAATTTCTTCGCTGATGTTATCCTTAAAATTCAGGACTTGGAGAAGTATGAGTTTCGGAAGTATGAGATCACAAAACAGCCGGACAATATGCTGTGTCGAAACGCGAGCCAGAGTCTGGTGGTGGCAGAGCGGGGACAAATATACAAAATAAATGATAAGAAATACGAGAAAGACAAAGCACCGAACGAAATCATTATCGACAAACCTTTCCAGCCATTCAGCACCTTAACCATTGTCACTGTTGCATCTATAATGATGACGATCGGACTGTTCATTTGGGCAGCACTCATCCACGACGGCGTAGCCATGATCGCGATAGCCACCATGTCCGCGTCAACTAGTATCGCGTGTTGGGCCAACACATGGCACCCGACTTTATCTTCGCGACCAACAAGTAATGACGTTCCTCCTGGCGACATCGTCATCAAAACCCGGAAAGGCGCTTTTGTTGTGGTTCACTGTGATGAGGAGGTCACCCGAGAACTGTACACCTGCGCTGACACTTGCCGATACATGTTTGAAGATGGCGCGCTTCAAGTGATGCTGGGGATCAGTACCATTCTGCTTATGGCATCGATCATTTTCTTTACCAACTGCGGATGGACCATGCAGACGGCTATTGGTATGGCGTACATCATCCTCAACATGATGTACTGGGCAATTCCGTTCGTCATGGGAGATGAGAAGACGTGGGACATGAGTCTTTACCAAAAGAAGCATAATCCAGAGCATGATCGCGTCATCACTGAGAATGCCAGCTACACTCAAACCCTTTGGCATGCGATTAAGGAAACAGGCAGCGTGGAATGGGTCAAGCGCGGTGGTGCAGCCCCGAACACTGGGTTCTGGGAAGAATGGCTAAAACTGGCCCAGAAGAATGTGGACGAGAAGAACTTTGAATGGGATGCGGTAGGCGTGAAAAACGAATTGATGAATAAGGCGACTCAGGCTATTTGCAAATAGTCGCGTGGTTCATTGTCTATGTGTTTGTGACCAAAATTTCCTCATTGCAATAAATAGAATGCTACTATCATCAAATAATAATCACGCATCTATAGTTTCTATCCATCATAGATACTGGCTCTATGGGAGCTGGACCTTGTTGAGGACATATGGGTCATTTTTGAAGTTGTTGCTCTTTATGACATCCTGGACAAACGACAGGTCTCTTTCAATAACCCTAGGGTCACCTGTCTCCGACTTATATTCCACAACTCCTGCCATAAACCCCATGAAAATTGACAATGCTTCAATGATAGCGGATTCTTCTTTCCTTTGAGCTCCCCGAAGGACTTCGGCTATCAACCCAGGCGCATAATACGGCAAAATCGCAATGCCATCATCTAGGCCGTCCATGTTTAATCCATTGACTAAACTACGCTTCTCAGTTGTCGATAGTTTTGTAAAAGCTTTATTGAAAAGATCTGCTGATTGTTTGTTGTCCACACGGCCCATGCAGAGAATTCGAAGGAGCGCCCGTTCCTCCACATTGTTTGTTGATAAAAGGTTGTATCCCTTCATATGCAGATCCCTGACCTGCTTTGAAAGGACTTGATCGTAACATGCACGCTCGCTTGGTATCTCCCCTAGGGAAAATTTCTTCAGTGTCTCGATTGCTGACATGTATCCTTGGTAAACACTTTCCGTCACCACTGGGTATCCTCGGGCATTGCTGTGGGCAGCAGCGCCTGCAACATCCAGTATTGTCACCATAGCTCTCATGTGAAACCCACTCCCATTATCATGGATCTTGCGGAGAATCGATAGACTCGCCGGCACCTTCTCACCCTGTACCAGTTGGGATATGTTAGGTATGCTTCGATCTCCATGCTACGGAGGATAGTTTCCCTCCCAAATCCTGGAACACTTTCTATAGCGGGAATCATTCCCGCTTTGGCTGCTTCATAGACAACATTTGAATGATTTTCCATCTTGATATGCTTGGTGGGGTCGCGGTTTCTTGTCTCTGCAAGATCTTTGGCAAGTTGTGGATCCTTTCCCAAATCATCCGTCAAGACCGCCACCAGCAGCATATATAAATTCTTATAGCTTTTGAAAACTCGTATAAACACCAAAATGAGTCCTTTCTGAGTTTTCCCAGATCGTGCTGACATGCTGTGAACGAGGCGTAATCTTCTGCCAAAATCCACTTCAGCGCTAACGTACTCACAAGTGTCCGATTTACCTCTGCGTAGTCTGTCTGGAAAAGCCGTCGCGACGGCGTTTCTGCATTCTTGAGACTCCCAGCAGGCTTCGCAGTCCCTGATTCCACTGTTGACTCCGCGTTTCTCAAACGCTCGAGTTCTGACCGAAAGGCTGATCTAAACAGATCAACCACCTCGGTATCTGAAAGACTCGGGAAATTTCCCTGCGCGATGATGACTTGTAGTATCATTGCTCATGTGTAGATGATACGTCGTGAAATGCGCTTTCTTGATAAGAAAATTAAGAATTTGGGCTGACACAGCCCACTAAAGGCTACATATTGCGGGGCCTGGATGGTATGCTCGGTACAATCACAGGTGCTGGTTGGTGATGACCAATGAAGCGGGTCTCTCGGATCGTAGCTCAGAGGGGAATTTGGGAATCAATTATTCCGGACTAACGAGTTCTATATGGAGAGGACTAGCTGAAGGTATAGTTATATTGGCTATCGAACATATGTGCGCATACGCAGTTGATTGGGTACTTGCCTGTTTACCGGAGTAGGGTAGAACGGGACACGCATTCCCACAAAGGCGTAGATGGAGTTAGCTGAAGGCATACTCCTATCCCTTTTCCTCAGTCTTGATATTTTTGTCGATGGGTTACCTGGCCTAGCTATGGATTCATCAACCCATTTTATCTACCAGTCATCGAGCCCTCGACACTGAGACAACACAGCGTCCTGTTCACCAAGGTCTCAAATACATGACAATTGACCATGGTGTTATGAAACCTATGTATTCTTTGTACATTAGAAAGTGCAGCCTTGTCCCGCCTCTACCTCCTACACCACATTCGAGTAATATTGGTCGTTTGAATCTTCTTCTGCAACTGGAAGATATCATATAGGAACGCCTCTGGAGTTGGACATCCCGGAATGTATATACCCACGGGAACGACACGGTCAACACCCCTAACAACACTGTAGCTATAATGATAGTACCCGTTCCCATTCGCACAGCTACCAATACTGATAACCCACTTCGGATCAGGCATTTGGTCATAACACTGGCGGAGAACCGGCGCCATCTTATTAGTGACCGTGCCCGCCACAACCATGACGTCGGACTGGCGAGGGAGGCACGGAAAATGATACCCAAGCAGTCCTGATCGTACCGAGAAATGGAGGTTTGCATCATCTCCAGGGAACAGCAGGCAAGCCCGAAGCTAAGTGGCCACATCGAGCTTTGCCGGGCTCAATTCACGATCTGATTGAACGTTGTCCTGTCCCCGACAAACCGGTTAACATGAACTTTTGATTATTTGGATGGTGAAAAGGGGGCCTACAAGACATGCTCCGCAAGGTGCATTGGCTTTGGACTTGTGAGGACTACGGTTCCGGGGCTTGGGAAACCTTTTTTAAGAGATCCTCGGGCATCGGTGGCTTTGGGCGTCGCATATAGCCGCCTGTGCAATCGGCTTTGAAGAGCAGGACTTGATGCTAGCGTCCTCAGTGGAAGGTTGCAAATTGTGGTAGGAAGCAACGCTCTTCACGAAGGAATGATAGTGAGATAAAAGCATTATGGGGCCGATAGTATGGAGTTGCAGCTTACCAACCACCAAAAGCATTTTGCCGGGTCTTAGGATATTTGGCGCCATGAACGTGTTGAAATCTCGTGTTTATAGCGGCAAGACGACATTCTACCTTTGGAATTGCCTTGAGAGGTACGATTTTGTGTAACATAGTGATTTTTTCCTATGAAGTGGGTTTTCTCGACTAAAATTAGACTCATAACTAGAGGCCTGTCTGGTCGCATCGGTCGTTTCATTGACTTTTTTGATTAGCATGGAAGCCCGTGTTCACTTGCATAGCCCTTTGCCGATTGAGGACTACGTTTCTTTGTGACAGAATACTTTGAAGTCGGAGTTAACGAATCCGGTCTCCCCGCCACTCGCTGAGGTCGAAAGGACTTCCAATGACCTCCCGGCACCAGCCCTTTCGAGTATCGACGCTATGGTGAAGCCTCATTCAGGTGCACGATCTGAATGCACCCAGTGTGGACGCCTGTATTCTACATCCAGCCACTTACAGCGACACAAGGCAACTCGTAAGGACCTTGGCAAGCACGACTGACCGACTTACAATCCATCTTGAGCAACTTCAGATGCCAGACCTTGTGGAGGAGGTTGGAATACCAAAAGCAGGGCTTTTCTTATTGAAGGCGAATGTAATCAGGTTTGTAAATGCCTTCTTCAACAACTTAAATCATAGCAGTTGCTTTATCTACAAAGGCTCGCTTAATGTGAATACTGCTTCAACATAGCTCCTATTAGCAATTCTACTGCTCGGTGCAACTTGTATTTTACCCGAGGATGATGCAACAGCTGAGGAGTTTCAAAAATAGCTGGGTGTTCAGCGTTTGAAGGTCCAGAATTCCAACGGTTTCTGTATTGAGAGAATCATCCGACACCTTCACGAGAAAATATCCAGCTCGTGCAAGCAACGATGCTCACAATCGTCTTGCGGCCATCCACAGGCCAGATGGAGGTGGAAAGACAAATTCGGATACAAAGAGTTCCTGCCTTGGTGTCTGCTGTGCGGCTGTTGAATCTCACCCAGGTACTAAACAACATCGTCCTCGATGGTGAGACAGCCAATCCAGACGACTATATACGTAGAGAGCCACTTGTAAGGTTAGACATGACATATCACTTCACCCACCATTATTTAATGCAAGCGGCAGGATCATGGCATGGGTATATCCTCTTGACGACCACTGCGTTATCTTCTCCAATTCACCCTCACAATTCAGGATCGCCGAGACAAATTTCGGTCTTCCCGGACATGGCATGATATTCAAGGCGACTGGTCTATTTGATCTGACTGAGACCACATTAAATATGGATCTTCAGGGCCCACCACTTTCACTTAAGTCGGTGGTTCAACGGTTAATGGCCGACGATCCTGCTGGAATGGAAGAATTGCTACTGCAAGTAGATTCACTTTTTGCACTTCTCCTGGTTTTGAGCGGTAAGTAAACATAACACCAAGTGACTTGTAACTGCATGCCCTGAACAAAGCATCAGCATTACATTGTGTACTGTCTGATCTTCAATCACTAGGAGCTACGCCGATATTCCAGGTATTTTCAAACCCATTGAGCGCTCCTTGGATACGTGGAAGTTGCTATGGGAGTCATTCAATACAACAAGGATTATCTCAGTCTGGATTTATGGCTCACGCCATAGAGTTCTGGTGGTTGGCGAAGATGTTGGTGAAGCATCTCCACGATTTTCGCTGGAGGGAGAGATTTTCGGCCGGTTCTGTGGAGCATTTCCATGATATGATTAAGGGGCTTAGAGCAATCAGTATAAACTAGTAACCCCAATTTGCAAGGCGGTAGCTTACACCTTGCGCCCAATTATCCTGCTCTATCTTTGGGAAGAAGCTTTAAAAACCAGGAATTTGTCATATAAGCCTGCTAATCTCTCTTCTACTGTTGCACCCCATACTATTATCTTTTCTTTCATATTCCATATGCAAGACACCCCCCCAATCCAGCTCTAAGTTTATCCCAGCATGTCAAGAATCGGCGCCTTGAATGTCACCATGAATGATTTTGCGAACGTCACACGACCTCAATAGTTGACCTGTAATGAAGCATGAAAGTACAGTATCAATGGTAAGCGCCAGCTCTGATGCTGTGTTCTGGGGGATGCGCGAATCCGAGTCACCGATGGAATCTGGGTCCAGGGTTTTGTGCTGACGATGGTTAACCAAGGTATTGAAAAGCGGCTCCGGCAACTGCAGTGCCGGGATCGAGCCAGGGTGATGCTCAAGGGACTGGATATAGTCAATTTACACGTATTCCATCACATTCCCGAGAGTAGGAAGTGACGCGCAATCAAGACTATAGACCAGCATGTTCAGAAAATGGCCGAAAATGGCTTCAACATCCGGAATGGGTACATCTTTTCCGGAGGTCAGGTATCCGAAGCAGACGGACTCCGCGCGGGTCTAAGAAGCCAGCGTCAGAGCCCAGGCTGATTTGATAATGGCTGGAATTGTGTATTTGGTTTGTTAGCTGAGTCTGAATATGAACCGAGGATCTTGGCTGATGCTGATTTGTTGGTTTTGCAGACATCCTCGACATTCGGACTGTCTGTGACTTGTGAACAGACAGGCTGGCGTGCCGCTCCATAGCATAGGACTGAGACCATATAGGCTATTGTTGCCTGTTGCAGTAGGGGAGCTTTAACCCCTCGTACTGTGTTGGCTAGGGCTTGGATGTCCCCAGCTGCTAGCCTAGCCTTGGCAGGAAGTGTCTGGGCGTGTGTTCTGAATTTCGGTTTCCGATTAAACCAAATCCCTCATATAGGAACACCATAGCCATACACTTGAGATGGCTATGCACTCGCTCTATCATCCCGGTATCTATAGGTGTCAATGTCACTGTCTTTAGTGTTATTTGAGTTCCTCGCCTATAGCCTCGTGCAGTCTGGATAATTGACTCCCCGACACGGAGTTTTACGCTTTCTTGATCCTTTGAAAACCTCGTAATCCACTGGCTGCTGTACAGGCACTAAGTCATTTAGCATCTGCACATAGTCACAATGTATTTTTCTTCCTGTGATCAGTGTGCTGAGACTGGATGGGCTATTGTGGCTGAAGCTGTGCAATTTAATACAACTAATTAGGATGACAGACAGCCCTCTGTCATGTCACCATATGGGGATAGGAAGGAATATATCGAAGCCTTGCCAAATATCAAATTGTACAGGGTACAAAGAGCTTCAATTGGTTTATCAAATTCGCGATACAAATCCACGGGACAAATAGCCCATGCATATGCATGTATCCGAAAATGGCAGCTTGATTGGGGCTCAAAAAGCGAACCATCCACACAACAGCCGATTACACATGCCCGATCTGTGTGATGGGTAAAGAAATAGTGAAAACTACGGAGCATGTTCGGGAGGTAATTATATGCGAGATAGGTTCGTTTGATATATGTATGATGAAGTGGTAAGTGTTCATCTGTCCATCTTGAGAAGCCACCTGGGATAATCAACGATAGGTGTTCAGTCACTTCTGCGGAGTACTCCGTGGGGGCATACGGCCACATATCCTTTAGCTGAGCCAACCACTTCATGTATACCCACCAATATGTAGCAGCATCTCGGGTGCTATTCTTGCTCGTTAAGCGCCAGCCAAACCCACAGACTCCAAATTAGAGACCACCGGGATGAGGCTAAAGCTTACTGAAATAAAGACCAGTCTCATGATGATTCTGAGCCATTATCATACCTCGACACCAACAGCACCATCGACAAGCGATCATGGCATGGTTCCCATCAGACCGTAGCAAAGGCGATGGTTGGAAATTCGATATCGTCAGTTTGGTCGCTGTCATCGGTGAATCGACCATCGAGCGACACACTCAGCTCATTACGGCCTCGTTGTTCGGTTGGATCCCACGCTTGATACCCGCGCCCCAAGTCTTGCTGAAAACCAAGCGACCCGACAGACTACCTCCAGTCAAAGATATCGAGATCCACGGTGTATATTCCGGAACGAAGGTAACAGAGTTGAATTTTTTTGCGGATGTCATCCATCGAATTCGAGAGTTGAGGCCGTATGAGTTTCGGCGGTATACCATCGAAAAGGTCCCAGGAAAGGGCGTTACGGCCGGCAAACTGAGAGCTATGGTTGATGGTAAAACAGGCGGAGGACAGCAAGATGCGAACCAGGTAGAACAGGGACAAGTGAGCAACAAATATCGCAGACCACGCCCTCTACCATGCCATGTACCACGCTATATTGAAGATAACGATATAGTCATCGACACCCCTTTCCAGCTATGGAACAAGTTGACACTAGTTACCATCACGTCAATGCTGATGACAATCGGGCTGTTCATCTGGGCAGCGCTCATCCACGACGGTGTAGCAATGACCGCAATAGGCACCATATCGACGTCGACCAGCATCGCATGTTTGGCTAATAAATGGTGCCCAACTCTGTCATCACGGGAAATGGAAAATTCTGTTCCCGAAGGTGACATCGTCATCAAGACCCGATCAGGCGCTTTTGTTGTGGTCCATTGCAATGAGGATGTCACCCGGGAATTGTACACCTGCACTGATGCCTGCCGGTACAAGTTTGGAGATAGTAAACTTCAGTGGATGCTGGGGCTTAGTACTGTCCTGCTCATTGCATCAATCATCTTCTTCACCAACTGTGGATGGATCATGCAGACGGCTATTGGTATGGCGTACATCATCCTCAACATGATGTACTGGTTTATTCCCTTTGTCATAGAAGATGGCAAGACATGGGACCTGAGTCTTTACCAGACAATACATAATGAAATTGATGATCGCGAAAGGTGTGAAATCTACACCCAAGCTCTCTGGTTTGCAATCCGGGAAACAAAAAGTGTGGACTGGGTCAAGCGCAGTCGTGCAGCCCCAGACACTGAAGCTTGGAGGGAATGGCTGAGGCTTGCCCAGAAGAACGTGAATGATCAAAACTATTGCTGGAACGCGGTGGGAAAAAAAGACCAACTAATGGCAGAGGCAAGTCAGCTGCCAACGACTGCTCGCAGTCCCAGTTGTTTGTCTGTCTAGGCACTTGTTCATGCATTAATTAAATGGCTGACGCGGAGAGTTTTCTTGTATTGCAACAAAGAGAATGCTATCATCATCCCATAACCATCAAATATTCATAGATTCCATCAATCATAATTACTAACTCCACGGGATCTGGACCCCGTCGAGGACATATGGGTCATTTTTGAAGTTGTTGCTCTTTATGACATCCTGGACAAACAACAAGTTTCGTTCAATAACTCCGGAGCTACTAGGCCCTGACTTGGTTATCATAACTCTTGCCATAAACCGCATGAAAGCTGACAGTGCTTTGATCACGGCAGGGTCTCCCTTGTCCTGAACACTTCGAAGAACTTCAGCTGTCAGCCCGGGGGCATAATACGGCAAAATAGCAGTGCCATCATTTAAGCCGTCCACATTTAGTCCATTAACTAGATTGCCCTTCTCAGCCACCGATAGTGTTGTAAAAGCGATTCTAAAAAGATCTGCTGATTGTTTGTTGTCGACACGACCCATACAAAAAAGGCGAAGAAGTGCCCGTTCCTCTGCATTGTCTGTCGACAAAAGCTCATATCCATCTGAATGCAGGCTTCTGGCCCGGTCGGTAAGAACTTGATCGTAGCATGCACGCTCACTTGATATCTTCCCTAGAGAAAGTTTCTTCAGAGCCTCGATTGCTGACATGTATCCTTGGTAAACACTTTCCGTCATCACCAGACAGCCTCGGGCATCCCTGTGGGCCGCAGCGCCAGCAATATCTAGTATTGTCATTATGGCTCTCATGTGAAACCCACTTCTACCATCTTGAATATTGCGAAGAATCGATAGACTCGCCGGCACGTTCTCACCCTGTACCAATTGGGCTATATTGAGCTGTCCTTCGATTTCCATGCTGCAGAGAATGGTTTCTCGCCCATAAGCTGAAACACTTTCTATAGCGGGAATCATTCCCGCTTTGGCTGCTTCATAGACAACCTTTGAATGATTTTCCATCTTGATATGCTCGGTGGGGTCGCGGTTTCTTGTCTCTGCAAGATCTTTGGCAAGCTGTGGATCCTTCCCCAGATCATCTGTCACGATTGCAACTAGCAGCGTGTAAATATCCCTATAGCCATTGAAGAGCTTGCATAGACAGTGGAATGACTGCTTGCTGAGTTTTCCTTGGTCGCGCTGGCATGCTGTGAACGAGTCGTAATCCCCCGCCAGAACCCATTTTAGCGCCAACATATTCACCAGCGTCCGGTTGACTTCTGCATAGTCTGTCTGGAAAAGGTGTCGCGATGGCGTTTCCCCATTATCCAAACTTCCGGCAGGTTTCGCAGTCCCTGATTCCACTGTCGATTCCGCATTTATCAAGCGCTTAAGCTCTGGTCGAAATGCTGTCCAAAACAGATCGACTGCCCTGGTGTCCGAAAGACCCGGGAAATTCCCCTGCGCGACGATGGTCTGCAGTGTCATTGCTCGCGGGCGAGATTTTGAAAGTATACGGCGAATGATAGAATACATCTGGTAATCTGTGGGAGTCGCTCAAGGCTTGGGTAGACACAGCCTAATAGTTACTAGTATTGCGGAGTCAGGGTGAGATTTCCGGTAACATCTTCCACAGGTGAGCAGTGGATTTTCGCCGCACCCGCCGAAATCTTTGATTTATATCTAGAGTGGATTTTGCAGATTGGATTTATTCGCAAAATTCAATTACAACATGTCACCGTAATCGATATCACGTCCGGACCTCTATAATAATGTAATATTAACCCATGAATGCAATGGCTGAATCCAACTGTAGCTGGAATGTTGTATTTGTACACACTGGGAAACCAGCTGCAGTTTGAATATATCTCTAACCTAATGCATAAATAGAAACATCTATTGCACAATGCCACCCTCCAAATCACGAAAGTATCCAGGCCGTGTAACTATGCGACGAGGTCATTGGCTCATTGCTCAGTAGAGGCCGCTGGAGAGGGAATTGATAATACATTCAAGTTCCAACTCAAGGGGCTCGCCAGTGTCTGGGAGGTCTGGCCCTTTGACTTGGGACGTCGAGTTGTATTCATCCTCAAGAGATCCAAACTCACAGCTCAGTGCAAAGCAATCACTACACATCCGAGAGACTGAGTGATAAGTGCTTCAATTGTCTCGGGCAAGATGGCCCTGGCGATAGTGACAAATATCGCAGGCAGTGCTGAAGAGGTTCCCATGTCCCCACTACTGAAAGGGACCGCAAGGAAGCCGCTGGCCATTCAGACCAGGATGGGGAATTGATTAATATTATTACGCCACCACTGAAGGGTGTCTGTGGTGCCAAGTGAGTTCACAATGGCTAAATTGAAACAAACCACAGCTAGATTGCATTGAGAGGGAAACCAGGAAATAAGAGTGCAATATAATAGACATACATTCACCAAGATAAACTTCCAATTCGGCATATTGTTTGGCTGGTACGATACTCTCAGTCATGGGAGTACAACGGAGAAGCCTGTCAGTGGCGTTTGGATGCACGAAGGGATAGCTTCTGATATGAATCTAATACAGTTACAACTGCATAGGTAATGCCGTGAAAGCCATATCTCTTCTAATAGTCTGCTGAATTTTTTGCTCTGCAGCTACCAGACCTTGGTGGGTTGTGTGACGGCTTGATGTTGCCCATACTGCTCAACGCTGCGTATACGGCTAATAATGGCAAACGGCACCGACATGGATAGAACCTTGTCGTACAGTAGTTATAAAGACCCCCTTCATTCTCTAGATAGGTCTCTTTTCTTTCCTTTCTCCAAATTCGATATTTTCGTCGATGGCTTAGTTATTTAGATAGGAATATACTTCGTCAATATCTACTAGCTACCGAGCGCATGACAGAACCAGGCATTTGAATGAAGATGGTACTGTTTCTTCTCTGGACCATGGAGATACAGACATCAAGATCCCAGCGGTTGAGGTAGAAAGGTCAAAATCAAGACGAAGCTGGCGCTCAAGGTACGCTTTCCCTTTGGGACCATTGCTTCAGTATCCAAAACTTATGCCAGCAGATGAAGATATTGAGGGGAAGTCCATTTGGTCTGGGACACAAAACTAGACTCAACTGTGAGTTCTCGGCAAACTTATGTTCAAGTGGAGCAGCCATCTGGAGCGACGGCTGGAATTTGAGGGCCGTTTTTATATTTCCAGGCCAAACATATGGCTACGGACGGATGCCAATTCCCAACTATGCTATTTAGATAAGTTTGGGGAGTTGAGGCATCACGAGTGGTACTCCAGGGTAGGCCGATTGTCAGCAAGTACAGGCTTATCCGACACTGTTACAACAACTTGCAACTGGGATAGTGATGGCTTAACAGGTAAGACTGAGCAAGGAAACAAGCCCATATGACAAACAGAACCACAAGGGAATGGATAACATTCAATGGAAGGATCCCAGTTGACCGGGAGATTCAGAAGCGAGCTTAATCAAGGACGGAGAGACTTGTAGACTGTTTTACGGAAACGCGACAGCTTAGATAGACCGTGTGCCTTGCCATACGAATCTATTGGATCATCAGTGGCATCAAAACAAAAGACGCTCGCCTCGACGAAAAGGGACGTCAAATGGGCTAGATTACCCTTGGGGCTGTGTGGAAAATGGATGCTCATGCATATTGTATCGTTGGCAAGTTTTATACTACATGGCCACGATATAGGATATGGCAACCAGAAAAGATTATCTAGTGGGCTATGCGCCGGTCCCGACTGGTTCAATCTTTTTTATATTCTTTGAATATGCCAGAGGATTTATCTGTCGAATGTAGTTGCGAATTTGGAAGTCATTCGTCCACTAGAGCTCGGTCCGCACTCGGTCTTCATGCGAAACCACAGCATATTCTCACTATGCATAGACATTAAGGACTAATAAATAGCAGAAGCTATGACGATGACCCAAAGAAAGCACTTTAACCAACAAACACCTAGAGTCTCATATTTATACAGTGTGTACAAAAAAAAAAAAAAAAAAAAAAAAAAAAAAAAAAAAAAGAGAGAGTACATATCTTCAATTTTTCCATATCTGCAATATCACCATCTCATTCAGCACCCCAGTTATCATCCATCTCAGCAACATCATAATCAACATCATGGCCGCCATCCTTTCGTTGCTCAGGCTCGTTCGTCATCGTAGTATCCATAGCCATGGCGTTTGTATCATCGTCATCAACACCAACCTTCGTCGCATCGATATCCTGACCCGGTGTTGCGGGTGTAGAAGATGGTGCTGTGATAGGGAGGTTGGGGAGCCAGGAGAGTTGGACTTCGCCGACAGATGGAATGGTCCAGGAGCTGAACATGAGTTTTTCGGCTTGGTAGCGTTCTTTGAAGGTTACGATAAGAGAATGGGGTTGGTCGGGGTTGGGTTCGACAGATTCGTATTCGCCAAGGCCCTAGATTCGTTAATGACTTGTTCTGCTTGAATGTGAGGAGAATAACTTACAATAAGATATTGCCGGAAAGCTTCATCCTTCTCAGAATTATCGATTCCCGAAACAGCAACCCGTCTAGGCCTGTTATCGAGACGAAGAACACCACCACCGCGTCCACGGAACGCTCCTCTGCCACGGAATCCACCCCGGAACGATGGATCGTATCCACGACCGCGCGGCGGAAAGCCTCCCCGGCCGCGGAATCCCGGGAAACCCCGTCCACGACCGCGATATCCAAACGACGATCCGCCTTCCTGGCTTGGGTCGATTCCGAGAGTCTGTGCTTCGGCTTCGAGGGATGCTAGTTGCGCGCGGAGCTGTTTGGTCTGTTCGCTAACGTTCTCGTCGGCCATGGGCTCGTCTTTGCTTTCTTCATCGCCGGCGCCGTTGCTGCCGGCCTTTCCCTTGAGTCTTTGGAGGAGTCGGTCTTTTTCTTCTTGTTGTTTCTTGAGCAACTCGTCACGCTGTTGCTCGAGTGCTTGCTTGGCTTCTTCTGTCTCTTTGCGCTTCTGCATCTTCTCATCATGTGCCTTTTGTGCTTCTTCCTGTTGTCTCTGGAACTCCTCTGGGTCGAATGTTGGGACTTCGGGCGCTTCACCCGGACGTTGCTCATTGTTCCGCTCAGGCTTGGGTCGATACCAATAGACCTTGACGAATCTATTGTCGAAGATGACCTTCGGGCTTGACCACGCTCGTTTGGCAGAAGCATGACCATCGTAGGTGACCAACGCAAGCTTCCTGTGTGTCTGTAATGAAATCTCTACGATTTCACCAAACTGTGAAAAAAATTCGCGCACCGACTCTTCGTTGAGCTTATCATCGGGGATTTGCTCGACAACGATGGTCGCAACCGTAGTGTCCTCGTTAGGACCAGCCGAAGAGAACTCGGAGCGACGGCCTCTGCCACCGAAACCGCCGCGGTCACCACGGCCGCGACCACGACCTCTGTCGCTACCGCGCATAGGGCCATTCGGTCCCTGGCGCTCGGCATCCATCATGATATTAGACGACTTCGGGTCATATTCTATTTATCGCATTAATAGCTGCTTCGGCGAACCAATGAATTGAAGATCCAAAACTCACCATCTTCCCGCGGAGTATCATGCTGATACGGACATGTATTTCCCAAGTAGCAGATACCTTGCGTTTCATAAAATGGGCACCGTTCTGAGCTCTTGGGAACCTGCGGCTGCTGCTGACCGGGAGCCCCGGGAGCCCCAGGAGCCATAGGCATCGGAGGCATCCCAGGCATCTGAGGGAATCCCATACCCTGAAGAGCCATCATCGCTGCCATAGGATCATTCTGATCAAACCCAGGGAACGCCGGAGGCATAACCGGAAATCCACCAGCTGGTGCTGGAGGGAACTGACCAGGAGCCTGACGATTGTCTCTTCCCATCCAATCTCCTCGACCACCTCCGCGCCCCCGACGAGGGGCCTTGAAGATCCGGTTGTAGGGCACATCCTCCTGCTGCTCTTGGTCCTGGAAACCCTCATTGTAGCTGCGCTTGCGATTGTAGTTCGCGCCGTCCTGCTGGTACGCGCCCATAGGCGAACTAAATGGCGCATTCGCAGGACCAGACGGCGCATCAAATGGAAGAGGTTGCTGTGCAGGAATACCCTGTGGGAGTTGCTGTTCCTGCGAAACGACCGGCGGGGCCTGCTCTTTGGGTCCAAAGGTAGAGAAGAGTTCGTCGACAAATGAGTTTGTGTCTAGATAAGCCCCAAATGATCAGTCAAAAGTCTTTAGGTATACCTGTGAAGCTCTGCGGCCCACTAACGCTCTCTCAAGAAATCCTCCAAGTTTTCCACAGACGCCTTCCTAATTTCATCATCCGGCGCATCGGAGCGAATCAACGCGAGCACATAATCCGCAAGCACATCCGAATCAGCATCCGATCTGTCGTCCCAAAGACAACAAAATTAGTACTCCGAAATATCTTTTCCACGTGTGGTGCGTAGCTAAACGAGCCTGCTCTGGGCACACAAAGGGCTCTTACATGTCCTCCAACTTCTTCACCACCCACTTCTTCACATCCGATGCTTCTTCTTCGGAGAACTGCATGGTATTGTACGTAGGGGAGCTAAGCGTGACGTCTGCCGTTTCCCGGGGGCCGTGAGGTTAATCCGATTTTGTAAAAGCTGTTGTTCAGAGCTTGAACGGGACGCTGGTAGCGTAATCGCAAGTTGTAAAGTGCAAAGGTACAATTGGGGGATATCTGTGGTAATATAAGACAAGAATCGACCCTCAATTCATGACGTTGGGGGAATGGACGGAATGAAAACTGAGAAGAGCTTTCTTTTGCGGTCTCAATGCCGGAGCTGGACGCGAGCGCGGATGATGTCCGGTCACGTGACCTACTATCTAGCACAAAGCATATTTACTACGATTGTCGCTCACTAGTAATACTACGGATGGGAATGCTTGAATATTGAAGTGGACTGTATTCAATATTTTGTCCAGAAATATTTAAAGAAAATTGAAAACAAAAAGGAAACCAGATCAACTATGTAAACGAAACCCTCAAGTCATAAACATAAACAATAAAACCATAGCAAATGCAGATACACCTGGTTTCTATTCGGAAAAGAAATCCACATACGACAAGTCGTACTGCTGTTTTGGTAGAGAAATGAAAAGGAATTTTTTGCTTTTAACAATGTATCGCGGTCGTCATTCTCATAAACATAGGCAT
Organism: Aspergillus ruber CBS 135680; assembly: GCF_000600275.1. Lineage (NCBI taxonomy): Eukaryota > Fungi > Ascomycota > Eurotiomycetes > Eurotiales > Aspergillaceae > Aspergillus > Aspergillus ruber. Next base: position 169,152 of record NW_024467307.1, on the reverse strand, counting down.
CCAATCGATAATGGATGGCCTATCCAGCGTGCATTGAACAATTTTACAGCTTGTCGTAGTACTGTAGAGAAAAGAGTTAGCACAATTTCATAATAAAAAGAGAGTAAAATAAGACTTACGTTCTCGTAACCAGGGACCTGCTCCTTGACACCCTTGCGCTTACGCATCTCAGTAACGACTTGACCAGGCTTGGTGTTGGGGTCAAGAGGAGATCCACCAGGGAGAACCTCCCAGTGGTCGAAGACAGACTGGGGGAAGGCTTGACCACCAGTGGCGGCACGGAGGTCGGAGGGGAAACCGAAGGACTCGTTGACGGGCAGGTAGGCCTTGACGTTGAACAGAGGAGTACCGGGACGCTGCTCCTCGGTGTAGACGTGACCACGACGGCGGGTAAGGACACCGTAGATACCACCCATGGCCTGCTCGGGAACCTGGATCTCGACGTTGAAGATGGGCTCGAGGATAGCGGGGTCGGCAAGCATGGCCGCGGCGTACAAGGCACGACGAGCAGTGGGGATGATCTGACCACCACCACGGTGGATAGCATCGGCGTGCAGGGTCACATCAAGGATGTTGAAGCGAATGGCACGCATGGGCTCCTCAGCAACGGGACCCTCACGGGTAGCCCATTGGAAACCAGAGACGACAGAGTCCTTGATTTCGTTGAGGTACTGGACGGCCTTGGTCTGGTCAATGAGCAGGTTGGCACCGTTGGTGTCGGGACCGAAACACCAGATCTTACGGGCGTCGGTGACATCCCACTCGTACTCGTCGGCCATGAGACGGGCACGGGCCTTGAAGTCGTCACGGGGAGTGATCTTGCCGTTCTCGATGGCGAGCGAGAGCTCCTCACCAAGGGGCTGAGCAGTGAGATACAGACGGTTGTGCTTGTTGGGCGACTTGGAGAGGGCAGTCATGCTGGACTCGGCGGTAACAGTCTCACGGTAGGGGACGACAGGGTCGGAGATACGGAGGGGAATACCAGCGTGGTCCTCCTCGAGATCCTTCAAGCAAATCTCAAGGTGCAGCTCACCAGCACCAGCAACAACGTGCTGGCCAGACTCGGAGATGAAAGTCAGGACACAAGGGTCGGACTTGGACAGACGCTTGAGACCTTCGACCAGCTTAGGCAGATCTTGGGCGTTCTTAACCTCAACAGAACGCTGGACGACGGGAGAGACGGAGAACTTCATGACCTTGAGGTTGTGGGCAGTCTCAGAGGTGGAGAGGGTACCAGACTTGAGCAAGAACTGGTCAACACCAACCAGACCGACGATGTTACCAGAAGGAACATCCTCAATGGGCTCGACGAAACGACCCATCATCAGAATGGTACGCTGGATGTTCTTGATGAAGAGGTCCTCCTTCTTGCCAGGGACGTAGTTAGGACCCTGGATACGGACCTTCAGACCAGAGCGGACAGTACCCGAGTAGACACGACCGAAAGCGTAGAAACGACCCTTGTCAGAGGTGGGAACCATCTTGGAGACGTAAAGCATGAGAGGAGCCTTGGGGTCACAGTCACGGATACCAAGGGCGCACTCGTCGTCCTGGGGACCCTCGTACAGAGTCTCCATACGGTACTTCTGGGCGGTGACGGGCGAAGGAAGGTGGATACAGATCATTTCCAGCATAGCATCGGCAGCAGGCAGGAACTTGCGCATGATGACCTTGAGGAGAGCCTTGCCCTCGAGGTCCTTCTCGTCGTTGGCAAGCTTAACCTCGAGCTTCTCGACGAGAGTGTTGATCTCCTCACGCTTGTTGTTGTTGACAGCGGCGAAGATCTTGAAGATGGGGTCCAAGATGAACTGGTTGAAGGAACGCTCACCACCCTGAGAGGTGTTGGACCACTTCTTGGTCTTGGGGTTGAAGTAGTTGTCACCCCAGAGACGCTCAAGCATCTTCTTGCGGTCGACACCGAACTTCTTAGCGTACTTAACGGCGAACTGGCGGACAGTGAAAGCCCAGCCGTGGAGACCGGAACCGAAAGCAACGGTACCCCTCTCGGGGTAGACCTGGACATCACCGAGGGTCTTGTCGAAGTAGGTGGAGATGATGACGTTGACGGACTCGATGGTACGAGAGAAGGACTGGTACAGGTCCTCCTTGGACTGCTGAAGCTCGAGAAGAGCACGGTCGACCTTGTTGATGACAAGGACGGGCTTGATACGCTCAGTCAGGGCCTGACGCAGGACAGTCTCGGTCTGCACACAGACACCAGAGACACAGTCGACAACGACAAGGGCACCGTCAGTGACACGGAGGGCAGCAGTGACCTCAGACGAGAAGTCAACGTGACCGGGAGAATCGATCAAGTTGATCAAGAACTCAGAACCATCGACCTTCTGGGGGATTTCCTTAAGGTCCTCCTCATCGGGGAACTGGGCGTAAAGGGAGATGGCAGTAGACTTGATGGTGATACACCGATCCTGCTCGTCAGGACGAGTATCCATGAAACGAGCCTCACCAGCCTTAGCAGCCGAGATAATACCGGCACGCTGGACCAGCGAGTCGGAGAGGGTGGACTTTCCGTGGTCGACTATTATTCAGCGACAAACACATTAGCATTCTACCTCTTAAGCACCTCGTTGTCGTTGGTAGGATTATATAGAGCATACCGTGAGCAATGACGGACATGTTACGGATGTTGGCCGGCCGGTCCATAAGGCCCCGGATCTCTTCGATAGTGAAGCTATAGAGAACATTGTTAGCAAAGCTACTCTCCTCTCCCGAATTTTTTGGATGAGCTGCAACTTACTTAACCATCTTGGCTGATTTTTTTCCTCAAAAGAGCCCTAGAGGCGGGGTTGTGTAAGAATAAATAAAGGAAAAACCGCACACAAAGGGTCAGGATCGAGGACTAGCTCGACCTATATAGAGGCCTATGTGCACACAAAAGGCTTGATGGCTTCACGGGGAAGGTGAGGAAGGGAAGGGAGAGGGAAGAGGAGGAAGGGAAAAGAGGAGAGGAGAGAGAGAAGGTGGTGGTGGTGGGAGACCAGGCCGAAAGCGAGAGGTGGGGCCTAGATGAAATAATACGCCATATATGTAAGCGCGGTATTGTGCGTTTTTTTTTTTTTTTGCGCCCTTCGTCATTTCCCGTATTGCCGTCTACCCCTCGGTTTCCTATTTGGGCATCCGCCTATAGTCCGGAGTAGGTCAATGATGCTAGGTTGAGCTGCCTGGCCGTATCATAACTCAGGCTATGCGAATATCGGTATCATTACTATTCGACTATCGGAGTACATACTCATCTCTGCTTGTTCTACTCATAGTAATTTATCCGTGGTATCCGCGTGGTACCATTACACAGCTACTGCGGATAATGAAGGCTTCTGGTAACAAGAATGATACGCATAGCCCTGCCCTCTTCGCTCTGATTGGTTGGGATCTATCTAAAACTTGGAAAAATTCAACCAGAAAAAATTTTCGACCGTCATTCAAGGCGGAGAATAGCCAATCAGAGAGCTCTGTGTAGCATCCTACGCTTCACCGCCCAGTCAATTGGACTGCGGAGTTAGGATTTAACGGTGGCTGAATAATCATTATATCAACGAACATCATCTGACACCTTGAGACACCTGAACGGTAAGAGGTCTTGTAGAAGAATAAATTACACTGTGATTAAACTGTATACAGCAGAATAATATAGAAACAATCAAATCAAACAAAGTACCAAACGCCATCTATAATGCAGAGCCGCAGCTTATCCGGGAAATCAACGAAACTAAGCAACCTTGTGCCAGCTCCCGGTTCAACAATAATACAGAGCACTTTAGGAGGACCCCAAGATCTTCGCGTATGCATCCTCCACTTCCTTGGCAATCTCCAGTAAAGTCACAATAATGATTTGATGTGTGATGTTGGGCAGCTTGTCCCGCTGAAGCCCAATCCACTCTAACGGTGGGGTGGCTTCACCCATGTCACGCAGCTGGGGCGTGTCAATCACGGGCACCTTCAGGGGTACATATGTATACTTCGACTGAGGCATGTTGACAACTGCCGTGATCTTCTCTTGTTCATGCTTGTCTCCAGCCCCTTCGGAGCCCGGGCCGCCTTCAATGCGCACCGCGGATGGCGGCAGTGGCTTGCCAAGTCGCGATGCCAGCGCACGGGAGTGCGATTCCCACATGTCTCGGATAAAGCTAATGCGAGAATAGTTCCACCCAACGTCTACTTTGCCTTCGAATGTGCTGCGGAAGACATAGTCGATCTGGGGGAGTCCGGGGACTTGCCAGGTCTCCATGCTGGCGACCAGCTGCGGAACTTTGAGAATTGTTCCCCCACGGGCGTCGTTAGCGCGCCGATCGATGTCGTTGACGGACAACTCTTCGATGTCGATGTAGGCGGGCCGGCCGATGCCCGAGAGCGCCACGTCAAGCTGTCCCAAGGTAAGCCCTAACGTACTATGGATTCTGCCCTCTTCCAGCGATACGTCGAAATGTGCTTGCGCACGGTGCGCTTCCAACTTCAGGATCTGATTGTCAAAGAAGGAGCTCGGGAAGGCGCCAATGTAGACAGAATTTATAGTAACAACAACACCTGTCTGCAACGAAATAGGTGCTTTCTCGGTGTCCTCTTCGGATTTGGTAGGCTCCCTAGCCTCGAGATCCACCTTTTCAGCAACCACTGAAGACCTCCTTCGGAGATACCGTTCAACTTCCCTCAGAGAAGCCTCGTACGCCGCTTGCTTGTCTTGAACCAACCTCTGCCAGGCCTGAAATAGCGCCAGAGACTGCGACGCAGTCAGCGTCGTGCAATAAACCTGCAGCTGATCTCCTTCCAGAATACTGAAGAGTCGTTCTTTCGATGAGCCAGACGCTCCCCGGACGTTGTACATCAAGAAGTTGAACATGGCAATCTTAACCGCGAGGAAAGGCTGGTAATCAAACGAAGCTTTGGCCTGTAACTGTCTGAAAGAGATGGAAGCCTGAATGAGTGGTGTTTTGTTTGAGTCCGGTGCTGCCTCATCCGGCCACTGGATCGAGGTGCGAACTTTGAGTGTGCGAAGCTCCACCAGTCCGCTCATCCTGCCTTTGCTATTTATTCTTATGGTGTCAAAGTTGACACACAGCGTTTGCTCTCGTTCAGAATTTTTCTTCGATGATAGCCACATGTCGTCGATGGCAAACTGTGCTTTGCCTAGCGTAGATCCCAGGTCAAGTTGTATCTCCAATTTTTCCACCGCGATAGCAGTGTTCCACGGGAATGCAGAAGTCGAAGCGACCTGCTGATACCTTTGGACAATATAAGTCTGGGTTTCCGTTTCCTGTGACTGGAACGTGGGTTGAGAATCAAATTCATCACTTGACGGAACCCAAATTTCGCGGAAAAGCAAGAGATCTTGAACCTGCTTTGCACTGAGCGCCACCTTGACCGGGCTGAGCTTGAGCATGGCGGAAATGCCCTTCGTGTTGCTGACGTGTTTGCTATTCATAAGCGATACGATAATGGACTTTACCTGGAAGCTCGCAGTTGAGTCGTTCGAATATACGTGTTTGACAGAGGCTTCCAAGGAGTTGAACGCCACCAAAAGCGCGAGGAACCGTCCTTGTTCGTCGGATTGAACGGTATTAATCGTCACGTAAACGCTGTTGAATCTTGCCGTAGCCGCAACTCGAGCGATGGGTTGGCAACTTAAGCTGAATTCTTGCTTGCAGATCAGGAGGCCCATGTTGACTCTGCACCGCCCAAGAATCGTGTCGGGATCTCTGCTGTTCAGAGTCGTTTCTTGCATAAGTTTCTGCGGTTGCAGCCTCGCAGTGGTAGATGGCCTTCTAGGTCGTTCGTGCTCTCCCACAAGCTCCTTGACAGTAGCTGTCATTTGTTTTATCAGCGGCACCAACGTCGGGTACAGAATGTTAGTGGATGCGTCAACCTTCAACTCTGCATTCAAGGTTGGATCATCCAAGCCGTTGTCGTCGAATTGAACTTTCAGTGCCACCCCCGGAGCTCGCAACGTGGCAGTGGCTGCTGGATCTCCTTGAACATACTGGCCGTACTTGCCCTCCGATAAGCGGCTCCCCTTGATTGTGGCTGTCAGCATTGTCTGCTGATCATCCAGATGTCTGCCTTGCAGAGAGACAATAGCTCCGGCAAAGTCAACATCGACTAACACGGACCGCAGTCGCCTGTTTCCGAAAAGCTTCCGTTGCGTGGTGTTCTCATTATTGTCTGGGCTTTCTGGGCTGACTGGACTTTCTGGGCTGTCTGCAGACGGCTTGACCAAAACGGAATTGGCATCACGCAATGTCTGGGCGGCAGACGCAATAGTGTCTCTTATCATGCTAGCCGGAATAATGAAATCAGACGTGGCTCGCAAGTCCAATGATTTTCCAGCTGCCTGGAACGCAAGGCGAACCTCTTTGCCTCTCGAAGAATATGCCACGTTGAAGACCAGCTCAGGCAGTAGCGCTGAGGTAAGTGATCGCTTTCGCCTGTCAATTCCAGCTGGCACCATCTGAAGCTGCATGTCTTCAATTCGAAGCTTGGCTGCGTTCTTTTTCTTATTCGAAAGCTCGACACGTTTGATAGAAAAGACCAGGTCATCGGGCCGGCGACCTGATTTAGTTGACAATACGCTGGTCATGTTCCATCCAATTTGAATATTGTAGAAATCAAGCGTGTAGATCGCATTGAAGAACACTTGCGCGTCAGACTCGGGTTCGTCGTTCACTTGGATCCCGGGGATTTCTGGAATTTTGGTCTTGCTCTCCGTCTGGCCACGCCGCCGCAGCTTTTTGAAACGCTCAACCTCATGAGACAAGTCTAGGGTCTTGATGCGCTCTTGAAGATGGGCAGCGATGTCAACCACGAGCACGGCTGTCTGGGGATAAAGTTCAACATCGAAATTCTTGCTATCCAGATGATAAGCCCGCATGGTCTCTCCATTCTCGTGTTGAACTGAGGTCCCCACAAGCCTAGTACCAATAGCAAAGCTACCATAAGAGCAGCTTCCCGATTCTTCCTGCTTTCGCAGATCGAGTCTTATCTGAGACGCATCGACACGGAATTCCGGGTATTCGATCGGATAACCATTTTCAAAGCCATTGTCTAGGCGCATGCGCATCATACCAAGACTGAAATCCATGTCTGCAGAATAGCCCTTTCCATTCAGACCCGGTGCTGTGGCATGTATTTTTGTTCCAGCCATTGTCAAACGAGCCTTGTAGAGGATCTCGGGGGCAGTGGACGGCTCGTTGTGTTCCACGGGTGATTTATTAAGAGAAAGGATATTGTGTAGGTGTCCCTGTAGTATTTCCACGTTTTGCTTGACATCGGACACTAAATGAGACATTTCGGGCCCAGACAAAGCACTCAAGAGACTCCGCACCGCACTTGCTTCCAAATAGATGAGCTCAATCGTAACGTCTGCTTCCACTTCAGTGCGCTCCGGTGACATGTTCGCCACAATCCTGCCATTGATCGGGGGTATTTCCAGGACCGATAATATATCGTCCCCGTCGCTTGACGAGAATATATGGGAGTTCTTCTTTAAATCGAAGTCTACCTCCATCTTCGAATGATCTGAAGGCATGACAGACGTCCGCGCCACTTCCCCAGATATTGTGTAAACCAACGACGGCAAGAGACGAAAGCTGAGTTGATAGTCATCCAGAAACAGTGCAACTTGCAACCTATTGAGTCCTGATTTCTTGAACTCCGCTTCTTTCTTCAAATCGCTTGACGGGAGATTGACTTCTGTCACAATCCGATGAATATGGCGGACCTCGTCCTCAATAATCCTGTCGGCCGCATGAGCTAGATTCACCGGGTCCTGTCGCATATCATATCGCAGCCTCTTGCATGACCCAGCTATCTTCAACTCGTTACTGACTTCGGCTTCAGTTTCTTCAGACATGAGTGAGCAGTATACGTATGGGTTGGCAATCGTCCATAGCATAAGGGAAGTGGACCGGCTCGAGATTTCGGTTGAACCGGCCTCCGCACTAAGGAGCAGACACAGGTCACTCTTATTTTGGCTTTGCGATTGGGCCACTGAAGCTCTCAGCGATTTTCCGATCAACGCTAGCTCGATGTTTATACCATCAAGTATCACGGAGCCAGCATCAGCGCCAAGAACAATATGAAGCTCGGTCTCTTTCTCCGACTTGTCACTTGGAGGTTCGACAGATGGGGCCGACTCGAATGTAACAGATGAAATGGCTTTCAACACTCCTTCGATAAGATCGACAATCTCCCATCGTAGATGGACGGAGGAAGAAGAACAGTAGGATTCCACATTAACGACGTTCGTCGACCTCACGACTCTCGAGGAATCGTCCTTTCGAGAACCAACGGAGATTGTAGTCGTCATATTCTCGACTATAAAATCACTCTCTTTCGGCCCCGGGTCAATAGAGAATCGGAACATACCCACGGCCAGCGATAAAAACGTCGATTCTTGGGGGGCTCCGGGGGTAGACTCGAGGTCATTCCAGATCTTTCGCATGACATAACTCTTCTCAACGTGAGCCAAGTCCCATGCACGCCATTGATCAAAAGTCGAATACATGAGCGATTTCGCATTCTCGGGCAGCGAAATGTCATCGCCTAGACATTGGGAGATGAGCGCCTGTTGCTTGTCTGACGGAAGATGATTGTACACATTCCGGATACGGGAGATGATCTTCCAGGAATCATGCTGCCGGAAGTGTGTGGGTGCAACTCGCAGGACGTACGAAATACGCGTAAGGAATGCCGGATCCGCAATGCCAGCTGCTTCCTGAGAGATGGAATAAATAAGGAATCGCAAGCGTTTTTCCTCTAATGACGAGCTATGCTGAAATGCTGACGTTACTGAATCAAGCATGGTCATTGTGCGATGAACGAGAGAAGCAAGATGCTCCACTGATTTCGTCGAGGTTACTGTATCGAAACCTCGCATCTGCAAATGTGAACGCACAGAAGGAGCTGTCACAAGCCAGAAATCCATGTCGCGTAGCAAGCAGCTCAGTTCAGCTCTTTCCTGATATGCATCAGTTCGGTCACCGTTTATAGAGACTGAAAGGGTTTGCGCTGCCGCATGGACAGTGATACTTTGCGTGACCCCAGAAAGAAGATCACCTTTCTGCCGTTCGACTTTCGTTCGGAATTCCGTCTTCAGATTAGATATCTCGACATTGTACTCATCCAAGAAACTGGGCCAAAGATTCTTGGGCGTTTCTGAAGCATTGGAAAGCTTGAATAGTATTATCGGGACCCTAACCGCAAGGCTGGTCGACTTATTCGGCCTATTCAATGCTTTAAGGTACCCAACAATATCGGACACGACTTCTCTCTGTAGTGAATCAATGATCTCAGCGGGGTGCTTTGGTTGTAACTCTTTTGTCAACGCTGATAGCATAAGAAGAAATTCCGGTGTACAGAGTCCCCTCACGCCAGTAGGAAATTCACAAGCAAGGCTTGTGTCGGTTGTCTTGTCACCTCCAAACGGCGAGAAGAAAGGGTCCAAATTTGTTCCAGACACAGATTCTTTTCCATCTTCTTCACTGGTAACTTGACGTGTAGGAAGCTGCGATGTATCAAAAGCAACTTTGTAGAGTGAAAAGGCTGGCATAGCCCACGAGCTAGGGGGTTTTGTCGAGGTGGCTGGAGTTGCTCCTCTCTTGAAGACACCAGTCGCAGAGTTTCTATCACTCCCAGCTGTTCTTGGTGGGTATCTCAAATCTTGATTTTCTCCATGAGCAGACGATTCCTTCGCCTGGGCCATAATATGTCTGGAAGCTACGCTTGGTGTGTCCTGGTTCCTTCTCTTCCTGACGCTCCTCAAACTTGAGTGATCGTAGTCGACAAGAAAACTTTTGGAGCTCGCGTTGCTTCTGGTCCCTGGACGATACGACATAGATAATGAATCCAATCGGTACCCTTTCGCTATGGGTTCCGGCATTGAAGGTATAGCGATGGCAGGAGGTTCCATTGAATCACTGTTTGTAAACGACGAATTAGGCCCCAGGCTTTCCCATTCTAGCAGAAGCCATGGAGTCCTCTGAGTCCTTTTATCATGAGCCTTGATATGCTCTTGTTGCAACCTTCGGCCCTCGCCAATGTCGCTATTTCGCTGAGCCATCCTCAGCTTTATGGTCGCTTGGAACAGTGCCAAGGGTGCAACTGTGATCGACGATAGTTTCGGGGCATGAGCAACAGACTTGCGGTCAACTGCAGCTATTGAAAGATCTGGGAGGAGGAGCTTCATACGTTTCGAGAACAGCATGTCAGCCCAATCATTGAAAGATACTGTTAGAGGTCCCGAGCTGAGAATAAACGCTGTTTGCTCTAGAAGTACGGACACGTGGATCTGGTCAACTTTGGCCCGCAAGAAAGTCACATCGTAGAGAGCGAGTGGTACTAGTGGAGGAAGGGCGTTTTCCTCGTTATCAAAGGTCATGTCAAAGCCTTGCAGGCCAGCAAACAAGCAACTCAAGAATTCTGGAGAGCATTCACCGACTATTTGCCCTATGCCAAAATCCCAGTTGCAAACGTATGTTGGTTCTGCAGGCGGCAAACCGAATAGTCGATGGCCATGGACCGTGAAACCTTCGATAAAAAGTTGAGGCTCAGATATGATAGGAGGACCTTCTGCTTGACACAATTGTAGAGCAGCCTTTAGAGGCGCAAGCGTAAAGTGCAAATCCATGTAGTAATTTGTGAACCTCAGGTCCGCTTCTAGGGATGCAGCTGTGAGTCTCGCACATTTCGAGTGATCGTAAATGCCCTCGGGAAGGAGAGCACAAGGGCTATCCACAGAGACATGGACAATCACATCGAGGTCGTTTGATTTTCGATTTAAATTGACCCCGTGTTGTGAATTTGGTGGCTTTTCGACATATGCTAGCTCTTGAAATTCTTCCAGGGTTTTGAAATGCATGTCTTCCCCGAAATAGTTTTCCTTGACTGTCATGAAATATCGAATTAAAAACCCAAACAAGTACATTTTGGGCGAGAATCCATCAACATTCAGTAACAGTGTGTCTGTCAATTCGGACGAAGTGGCGAGATAGTAGTCGTAACTCCCATTAATAGATAGGCTCTCTAGGGTAGCTGTCGATTGATCCTGCAAAAAGGAATGAAATGTGTCCCACAACGGTGTCAGAAAGTCAATAGAACCATCTCTGAGATTGGCACTGAAGCCGATTGCATTTTGCTCTGGTTTGAACTTGTTGAGCGGGATCGTGACATCCGCCCTCAACTCGCGACCATTGATCAACAGAAAACGGTTGTCTTCCAGATCAGAGGGGTTACTTATGATGTTCATGTCGTTGACATTGACAAATAACTTGACATTCGAAAACGAAAGACCCATCTTGTAAATGAACGGTACATAGGTATGATAGTCCTGTGGTGGTCCAGAGCCCCAATCGGAAACAAGGTCCGTGAGAAGGAATATGTGGTCTCGCAACAGGAAAAGCTCCATATCTTGACTCTCAATGTCGAACTTCCATGTCCGAAGGTCGTTCCAGGTCAGTGGCGTGGAAAGATCGCAGGTAACGAACTGCTGGGGGCATTGCCATAACAACCCATGGTTGACACTGGATGACATACGTGACTCCCGGAGGTCCAAGTCGAGTTGGTTATTAAACTCTGTACTTGTACCAGCCATGTCCATGGTGTAACTGATCGTAGAATTGCCAGCCACCCGTAGGGAAAGCCACCCGAAGGGACGAATATCTGGGCCGATGTGACCTATGTCGCCTTCTTTGTTCCCCGATTGTCTCCTTTGCTGTTCTCTCACCTTCGAAACTCCCTTGATTGTATTTCCTCGACCTTTCCATTGCCAGTCCTTAGACTGCTCCCTTGTAGGGATGCGAAGAGTTGTCTCGTCACTAAGTTCTATGCGAAATTTGAAAATAGAATTCCGTCTCAGATCCCCCACGGTCAACGGTTGAGATGGGTTGGAACTTCGATAGAAATTTGGAAAAAACACGTTTTGTAAACCAACGCGTTCCCGGTCAGCCCAAGGCCCGTAGTTGATAGAGCCACCTTCGATCTTGACATCAATACCCCATTCGGGAGGCGGAGCCCCATTGATGTCTGGGGAAGACCTTCGTACTGAGGAAGCTGGACTGACGTGTAATGGAGGAACACAGCCAGGAATATCCCAGAAATAGCTCACTACCATACTGGGAGTGTCCAAAATGGTGGAGAATCTACCATATTCGACAGCATTCCATTCTTCATGATCATCCTGGCTGCTTTCGTCCAAGTAGCGAGAAAGGCCGGCCCATCTAAAGTCGCTAGGAGCCTCATGTTGGCCTTTTGGCAGTGTATCCGCATTCTTGTCTTGCACATGGAAGGATTCTACCGACCTTTGAAAATACGGAATTAGGTCGCGAACACTATGCCAGACTTTGCGCTTTTGACGCTGGTAGTTAAAGATGGTGTCTCTTTTGCGCTTCACTCCACCGAGGTCATCTTCAGCTGAGCTTAATATTTTCGCAGCCGCAAGCTGGTTCTGCTTGTAATCAGGATTAGGTCGCATCTGAATGATCGGGTGGCTAAACTGAAAAGAGAATATCTGTCGGTAAAGGTCCAAAGGTCCAGCATCGCTAGCTTCGATTGAACCTGTAGCGCCATCGAAAGTTGTAGTCAGAACGGATGTTGTATGTTGATTTCCCATAACAATTGCGCCTTTGTCGCAAACCAGTTTCAAGGGGAGAAGATGGAGCAATTTGGATAAAGAGTCTCCTATCTCTTGACTAGAAGCGGCTTCGCCCCCAGTATCACTTCTTTCATTGTCATCTAAGCCATGTCCGCGAGAATTTTCAGGAGCATCATTACAGTCCCGCTCAGACCTGGATAGTGATGAGGCGCTGGGCGCGTTGGATTTTTCCTTAGAACTGGCTGGACCGTTTTCCGCATGTTGCTCGTTCTGTGGCACGACTGATAAGAGCGAAGGGGCTGAAGGAACATCATCAGTCGGAATGTTGAAGCCGGCAAGGATGCTGTCATATGCCGGAGTCCTGTTATAGATGAACCATTCCAGACCATAGAACTTCGCGGTGATCCGACAAGGTAGTGTGTCTGTTTTTTTCACCCCCCCTTGCTCTCCTAGTCCAGTGTCATGGTCGTCACTGTCCCCGTCCTTCTGCGCAGAGCTTCCCCATCTGTTTTCCGCTTGCGCCTCGGTGCCCTTGAAGTTCGATAATTCCGTTCGCTTTACGGTGTGCTTCCAATAGTGCCACGTTATGAACCCGCCGTGTATAAAGATAGTCTCGTTCGACCCGTGGTATCGAAGGCCTTTGAAAAAGACTCTCCCTCCGAGCAAAGAAACCTGAAGCGCATGGATGTCGACATAGGCGCGGTAATAATGCCAGGTGTAAGCGCGAATGCCGTACGATAGGAGCGTTGCGAAAAGGCGGTTGAAGTAAAGTAGGAAAAACAGGACCCTGTATAAGCGAGGTTATCGTTAGCAATCTGTTTCTTCCGGCGCGTTGGTTTTCTTGAATGGTGTTAAATCGAAAACCGCGGACTCACAAGAGGCAGGATACGATAAGTTCGAGAAGGAAAAACCTGTCACCATCAGTCAGCTCTATTGCCTTCCCTATAACCAAGCGCCGTCTCACCAGTTGAAGCTCGGATCTGGAGTCAACGACAACGTTGTCAAGCTCGTACTATCGCTTGCCATTTCTTAACTATCCTCGGGACAGCCCGTCGACGGCCGCATCGCGACCCAACGGGGACCAGTCACTCTCCGTTTCTCAGAGAAATATCATTCCACGAGGTGCGTAATATCGTCTTTCTTTTTTCGCAATTTCTCGCAGAAAGGGCTGTATGGAAAGCTCTTCTTTTTTTCTCGCGGGGGAGAAGGAGAGCCAGTCAATCTATGCCTTCCTGGGCGGTCACGGGGATCTCGAAGCTCCCCGTTTCGTAATCGATACCTCTCCTCTTCTCTCAACCAGGACTTTTGTCTTTGGGCAGCTTATCCCCTCTAATTAAATATGCCCCGCGCTTTTCTCTCTTCTTTTTCCTCCTAAAATTTTGTTAGGCTGCGGAATGGTTTGTGGGTGGAATCAGCGAACATGGAGCACGCGGTCGGGAACCGCGACGACATTTGGTCGACAACAATGACTGCCAGCTCCCCCGGTGGCACGGGCTCAAGCCTGGCTAAAGCGGTGGTGATAGTGTCTGGTGTGTCGTCTTTGGTGGCCTCTTTGCTTTCTTTGGTGTGAGGAATACCCATCCGGTTACCCCTCGAGAAGTCTTGTGCTGATAACGCTTCCTCAATAGGTCCATATGGCTTCAAACGTATAGGAGAACTCCCTACTCGAATCGCATTGCTCCCGAACGACACTAATGGGTTTACTTTAGAAAAAACTACCGAAAACCGTTGCTCCAACGATACGTCGTTCGCATATTATTGATGTTGGTGGTTTTGATGATTATGTGGCGCCAGCTCAGAGGCTAATGTCATATGGTTAGGGTCCCAATATATGCGGCTTCTTCTTGGACCAGTATCGTATCTCTAACGGCTTCTCAATTCCTGGATCCCGTTCGCGATGTCTATGAGGTATATTTTGTTCTGGGTTAACTATGCATACGGCTTGTCTGGAAGTTAACATGCGGATTTGTGCAGGCATTCACGATCTATACCTTCTTCCAACTACTTATCAACTTCCTCGGGGGTGAAAGAGCTTTAATCATAATGACACACGGCCGTCCGCCTGTTCAGCATGCCTGGCCCCTAAACCACGTTTTCCCTAAAGTCGATATTTCGGACCCGCACACCTTCTTGGCTGTAAAGCGAGGTATCCTCCAGTATACATGGCTGAAGCCGGTTCTGGCCCTCGTTTCCATCATTATGAAGGCGACAGGTACCTATCAGGAAGGCTATCTGGGCCTAACGTCAGGTTACCTGTGGACGGGATTAGTGTACAATGTCAGCGTTACTCTAAGTCTGTATTCTTTGGCGATGTTCTGGGTTTGCCTGCACGACGACCTAAAACCGTTTCGACCCGTTCCCAAATTTCTCTGCGTCAAGCTCATTATTTTTGCTTCTTACTGGCAAGGATTCTTCTTGTCAATTCTCCAATGGCTTGGGGCCTTGTCCAATGGAGTTGCAGGATATACGCCGGACAACCTCGCTGCCGCCATCCAGGACACCTTGATATGCTTTGAAATGCCGTTTTTTGCAATCACTCACTGGTATGCATTCTCATGGCATGATTATGCAGACAAAACGATTTCCGCCGCTCGGTTACCGGTGATATACGCCCTTCGAGATGCGTTCGGACCCCGAGATCTCATCGAAGATACAAAGATGACTCTCCGGGGCGAAAACTATGAGTATCGGTTATTCGATTCCGGTGATCACATTATCCCTCACGCGGAGTCAGCCTCCCGTGTCAAACGGGTAATGGATGGCATGCGGTACGAGCGGGGAGGAAAGGGGAAGTATTGGATTCCACGGCCAGGTGAGGTTAATAGCCGGACACCGTTACTTGCTGGAGAGACATCGAGTGGGGGGGACAGAAGAAGCAGCACGCTGGAGCGCTTTCGCGCCTATGGCGATCTCGAAGAGTCTACACTGGACGATGAAGATGAACGCCTATTTACCAAGGCTCGAGCCTTAGAGTTTGGCGACTGGAATGTACGTTCATACCACCCCTAGCTTTGGCTGGAACTGAGAAAGCTAACAAGCAATCAGTACCCTGTGATCACAGCTAATGAAGTTCCACGAGACCAACGTTTTGGGTATCCGAAGCCGTACCAGAGTCACCAGAGCCTACGTTCATCTAGACATAGCTCCCAATCATCTGAGCCTGTCAGGAAGGCCCGGAAACACCGAAAAAGCCGAGCTGGTAGTGAAGCCACGCACGGAACTGAAGGACATCGCAGCCCTGAGAACATCAAAAATACTCAAAAGAAAAACTCGTTGGGCGAGTCTGGCGCTTTGCGGCGGGAAACCAGCAGTACATCTCACGGCTCTCGTGGGCAATTGGTTGACTTGGTCGTGGAGAATCATGAAGCTGAGGAGCAAGAAAGAGTACATACTCAGAGAACACTTGGCTCTGCCTGGGCTGGTCCCGAACGGAGGCATTTCGAGTAAATACTTCCCGTTTCTTCCCAGATGAGATGAAGACATGCTTGGCTGACCTGATTGCTAGACGCCCATCGGGGCGCCCTGCGGATGAACCGCCCAACGTCGAGACGCTGCAAAATGTAGAAAGCGAACAGCCATATGTTGAGAGCACGGAAACAACCCGACGGGAGGAAAGTCCCGATGAAGAGCCGCCCAAAGGGCCGGCTTGGGCTTACGGGCCACTGGAGGAAAATGTCTGGGATAAATAGGTTCATGAGGCAATCTACACATGGTGTTCTATGTACTTGTTTGATGGACGAATTTCTTTGAGTGTTTAGATTCTTTCGTCTAAATAGACATTAGCAAAAAGTTTTCGGCGGCTTAGGTTAGAGCGTCGAAGAGAATGGATAAGATTTCCTGGTTCTCAAGCAGTTGCCGGTATTTTCGTTTGTCTAGCCAATTTGACTGACAATTCGCTGCTTTCACTCGCAAGACATGTGCCCGTAGAGAAATCTCTTTCTTTTCACCCTTTTGTGGCTCGGAAAGTAAAAGGCTTGAGAGTAATGATGAGGGTGACTGGAGTGGCCGAAAACTTTCTATAACCACAATCCGGAGGTCAGTTGGCTGGTCACCGCATATTCTGGTATCTTCATATCTTCGTCATTGTCTCTGTACTTACGTCTCTTCATGCTTTTCCTTTAAAATTTCTGAAAGGGAAGACTTACGGAGAAAGATTCAAACATACTTATATTTTCCTTGCATGCTGAACGTGGTATATCCGGACATGGGGAAGCTAGCGTGGCCGAAAATGCAGCTAGCAAGGTGAAATGAGGCTGTTGCAAGAACAACGCCAATGGGAATAAACAAGGTCATCAATCCTCCGTGCATATTTTGATCGAGGGAAATAGTGGAGTTCATCATCTGGCATATGGACTGTATGCTTGCATGTTGCATGCATCTAGACAAGAACTTTATCCACTTTCCCCGCTAAAATTTTTTTGTCTCTATAGTAGATTTAAAACTGATAAGAATGGATTGTATTGCTCTTACCGTGGACGATAATTAATATGGTGAGAATCTAGGGTTGCTGAGTCACTAACTCGTTAGTACACCTCCACTTTTGAAAAGACATGATCTACATATAAAATGAAAATCTAAGTATGAATGAATAGGAACACCGTACCCCCTACATGTAATATTCACCTCCCCGGTTCCTGGATTCAGCTCGGGACCCATGTCTTGCGCCGAGGATTACAACTCCTCTAGAGAGTCTTGAGTACTAAACGTTCCTGGGCACTCCTCCAAGCTTACACAATATTTCTCCCATACAAGCAAGTATAATGGCTACAATTCTAACTGTCTGCACCGCTCAGGTGCCTGCAAACGTAAGCTGGCCCATTCTTCCTTTTCCATACTTGATCTCTCCATTAGCGAAGTACGAGTCACGCTAACTTCAGGTTCAGGTCATCAACCACTTCCTTAAAGAAAGCCTCCAAGGCTCCCCATACGCCTTCGATCTTTTTTGCATCCTCCAAGCAACAAACCAAACAGAAGTTGACAGAAATGGCACCAAACCAGACATTCAGGATTTCGCCAGCGACTTCCAAGACAAAACAGAAGATGAAGTCCGTCATCTCATCCACGAATGGATTGAAAAAAATGGTCGATCCGGAGGTATTTCCAATCGCTGGATTGCTGTTCTAGACAGCAGGTCTATGGAGGATGAGACACTTCTGATGTATTATGCTACAAAGAAGTCATACTGGGATGAAACACATGAGCAACCGGATGCGGATGCCAGTATCCCTGGCCATGCTAGGGTCTGCGAGGATGGGTATATCTGGTGGAAGTGGCGTGTACCATTCCGATTTGGGTTTTATTTCTGGAACTCCATCACTAGCTGTGGTATGGAGGCGTTGGAGTTGTATTGTCGGCCTGAGTATCTTCGTGCTGATGGGTCTGTGGATATGGATACTTGCAGTAAGATTCTTGATGGAGATATTGAGGACCCGATGGGCAGGATGTAACTTCCTTTCTTGTAAGCTAGATTGCCACAGGGCTAGCTTTTACGGAACTGAGACTTAACTACAGAACTATACATTGCCTTTTCCAATATCTGGATGCTCGCAGTATTGCTCACGGAACTATAACATGTGCGATAAACCAAACCGTAAGCCTATTTTCGCCGCATCTCATCTAAAGTCAATGTTGTCTACTGCAGTATCAAGTATTCCAGCGTATCGTCCATTAGTTCCTCAGTATGGGGCAGGCAAAGAGGGGGATCGTCTGTTTTGTGGGGATTACAACGCCAGAAGTTACTTGTGTGGAAGGTGGATAGGATTCGGGTGCAGTGTACTTAGAAAGAGAAGCAAGAGCAAGTCTGACGGTCTCGTTCAATAGGAATCTATTGGTAGACTATCTGACGAAACACTAACATGAAGGAAAGGAAATATGCTGGGCCTGCCAGCGCTGAGATATCTAGTGTGTGCGAGAAGTTTCTGCCCTATGTCCAAACAGGTCGAAGTGATTAAACATGTCATGCCACTAGCGAGCGTCCATGTTCAGTGAATGCCCTACTCAGACAGGCCAAGTTAACCGAGCATTCTATGCATATAGCGGGCGCTCACGCTCCGTGACAGCAGGTGTAGATGCCAAATAGTCTGATTTTTGAAGTTGTGAATAGGACAACCGAAGATCAGTGCCTGTAGCTGGAACGGGCACGGAATAGCAGATAACACTGAATCGATTTTCCTATCTAAACTATTGTAGCCATCGACGAGAATATCAAATCTGGGGAAGAAAAGAGAAGAGGACATCTATCTGGATAATGAAGAGGTTTTTTATAGGGTTTGTTGGTGGTACGGCTGAAAAGCGGCATTTGTGATGTATCGTCTATTGTTGCAGTGTTAAGCTGCCGTATGCGAGCTGTCATGTGTGAGCCGTCGCAGTAGCATGCCATTAATTATAAGAGTTCCAAAAGATTGAGATTGGATGGTGCTGTGCATTGTTGGGTGATTATCCTCTCTATAGCGCACTCACCCAGACTCCCTTTGGTCGCGACCAAAAAGAAGTTAGGTAAAAACCATATTGCAACAATAATTGACACATACGACCATAGGGTGTGGAAAACAGGGCTTCCCGTCCGCTCAGCCGTACTTAAGCCACACGCCGGCCGGTTAGTAGTTGGGTGGGTGACCACCAGCGAATCCCGGCTGTTGTATGTTTTTGTTTTTCTTTTTTCTTCCCTGTGTTTTAAGGGTGATGACCAGGTGAGCACTAGTTGAGTGCAGGTGATTTGAGGTGATGCCTTGAGAGTCGAGGGTGAGTGTTGGGGTGATGAGTGAGTAAAGCCAGCAAAATCAAACAGTGCATTTGAAAAATTATTTGACATAAGAAGGTCAATTGTTTCGCTTGACCACCACTAGGCCTCGTCAAATGATGAAAGTCGAGGTGGATCAATAGTTTGTCCGATTACCGAGGCCGACAGATCCCTCATATACGGACACACACACTCGTTTAGATAGTCAAGCACTCATTCTACCATCTACGGTGTCTATAGATATCATTGTCACCCTCCGTGTAATCTAAATTTCCTCTTCATATATAGCCTCGTGCAGTCCGGATAATCGACTCCCCGACTTCCCCGACTCGGAGTTAACCGCCTCATTGGTTTATCCGTTTCATCAAACATGGGGAATCCCGTGACTTGCATATTTTATGCCATTTCTAGCTGTATTTTAAGTTAGTTATAGTATTAGGATTACATAAGAGTATTCATTTGATCAAGTTTATCGTCCATATCGAGCCCTAAAGCTATGGCAGAAAATACTTATGAGTAACTATATATAATAACTAATACTACCGAGTATTTTTTGTGACGGTTAGCGGGGCGCCAGAAATGGCTCCCATTAAACCACGCTTCTGTCGAGTCCTACCGCCTATCGCCTATGGAAATACCATTGCCCTTTGCAGTATGGCGCCTACTGTGTTAGGGATAGCGCTGCCTCACGCCGCTTTCGGGCTCATTTCAGCGTGTTCGACATGCGAAGCTTAGAGCTGCAATGTCCAGATGCGATTGGCACAGGGCACTGGATCTCGGCCTCCAGGCGTCACTAGTAGATGAAGATGGACATGTCAGCAGACTCAAACGAGATTTTGAGGACGAGAGTAATTTGCCTCATGCTTCTGCTGATGAGAAAGGCGGAATGGTGGACTTGACAGACCGAGAGCAAGTATAAGGAGGGCAATCAAGCCCGGAGAGGTTGCAACTTCTCAACTCAATTCTCCCACAACCCACACTCTCCCCTTCAGCTTCCACGCGCGTCCTCTTCCCTCTTTCCAATCACCTGTCTATCATAATATACCCCTAAACATCCCCTTTTTATCAAGGTGCTAGCCTGCCTGTTACCTACATGATTGTACACGTGACCCACAGAAGATATATCCGTCGCTGACGGCGATCCTGTTGCAGCTCTTCGAGCTGCGTCTTGTCTATGAACCCCAAGATAACCTGACCTGTAGCTTATTCTGTTCGTCAATCTCTAATATATATCTGTTCCTGGGCCTGCACCCTGACACTTTTCCTAAAATATGCCCCCCTACCTTTCACATAAACAACTTCAAGCCGTGGGCTCGCCGCTCGCCCTTATAGAAAGCCATTCTCGCCATACAAATCACCCAATCCATGCACCCAAGAACCCAAGAATTCCCTCGCCCCAAGCCTTATCATGATTCCCTTCCAAGAACTTTGCCACTTCCCAAGCATCACCTCTCTGCGCGGCCACCAGCAGAAGCTTGCATGCATATCAGTGCAAACACTCAGCCGTGTACACCATCTAACTCTCAATCCCAACCACTGGAAATATCTGTACCAGAACAGAGTACATATCCAGAGAATCCTGAGCACGGCACAACATTTCCCCATGATTCAGCCTCACATCTCAGATCCAGATCCAATTCCCCGCTGCGATATTCAAGATGACACTGATATCATAATGAAGCCGCCAGCCTTTCGGGAAGATTTTGCAGAGGATGGTCTATCATCTCCCAGTATATCTAGCTCGGACGACAGTCTAGAAGGGTTCTTCAGGCTTCCGGATGCATAGGACGACATTCCCATCGACCCGGCAATTCTTGCCAACCACTGGCCTTGGGAGGATGGCAATGTGACGGCTCAGTTCAGCGCCATTATCAGCAAGCATTACCAACATGGCAAACGAGGCCACGAGAGCAATCGAGACAAACAGCTACTTAGCGAGACCACACAAACCCTATAAGACTTCGTGTAAAAAGGCTCTTCTCTCCTTTTCCTTACTCCTTCAGATTCGATATTTTCGTCGATGGCTACACCAATTTAGATAGGAATTCAGTTCATTCGTATCTACTATTCCGAGCCCGTGACACAGGGCTTGTCGGCGACGGGCTATATACATCTAGCGAGCGCTCATGCTCAGTGAATACCCTAGTTACTCCGAACAGGCTGAGTAAGTGAGTATGCTATGCAATTAGCGAGCATCCATGCTCCGTGATAGTAACATCAGTATTGCCTTTAGTGTGACGGCCAGGTCACGTTGGCTGGGTATCACGTGAGGTGCAGTTGTTTGGTTTATTGCTTTGTTGATAAATACGGCGTTACCTCCTCTCTTCCTTCCTCATGTTGATTATTCTCGTCGATAGCTACCTAGGTAGAACCCATGAGTTGAATGTTCCGTTATCCTAGTAGAGCGCCGTGACATTTAGAAAAACACAGGCAAAAAAAAAAAGAAAAACAAAAACATACAACAGCCGGGATTCGCTGGTGGTCACCCACCCAACTACTAACCGGCCGGCGTGTGGCTTAACTGCGGATGATAGTTCGGTGGGTGCCTCCCGGGTGAGTTAAAGGGTGATGTCGCTTTTCGGTCGCGCGACCAGGGGTGAGTTTGGGTGAGTGCGCTATAGATGAGGGTGAGCCATCACCCAACATCGCGCAGCGCCGCGTAATCTCAATCCTTTGAAATCTTTCCAACCTAATAGCATGCCACAGCAACTGATCATTGGCTGTCCTTTTCCAACTTCAAAACACCAACTTATCTTGGCATCTGCACATAGCCACAATCAAATCTTCCCTTGACAAATGATCAGTGATAGTGTTGGTAACTTTCGGATTCAGATTCGGATTTGGATTTATTCGTTACCAGTCCCAGCCAATTTTAGTCCATGGCTACACAGGAACTGTTCCACCGCCTGTAAGCAGTCAGGAGTTATTGATACCTATTTACATCTATGATGTGCTTGAGCTGAGGGCCCAGCTCTGCTCAAGTCATGAGAATCTGGGGCTCCCTGGGCCCTCTCTGGCTTGAATGTCTCCCAGCTTCAATAGAAGTGGTACAGCAATGGCACTCAGAAAAACTCAATGAGATCTGCATGTACTGGAATAGGTAGATAACTCTCTTGACCCTCAGGCTATGTTGAAAGCTCACCAGTGGCTCCCTGTCAGATATTGTTGGTACATTGGTGTTGATCTGGTACAGCACTGGCAATGGATGTGACGGTCTCGTTCAATAAGAATCTATTGGTAGACTATCTGACGAAATTCTAACATGAGGAGAGAAAAGGAAAGAGGCAGGCCTGCCGGCGACGAGCTATCTAATGTGTGCGAGGGGTTTAAGCGAGGCTCAGTGAATGTCCTACGCCAAACAGGTCAAAGTAATCAAACATGCTATACAGCTAACAAGTGTCCATGCTCCGTGACAGCAAGTCCAGTTTCAGGTACTGCATCCTCAGCGAAAGCCAGTGTTGGCTCGGCGTTAGGTGGGCGCCAAACATGGCTTCACTCTCACAGCACCTAGTCAAAGTAGTAAAGTGATCAATGAGAGTGGTGAGTCCTTCCATGGAGTCTGAATTTTATCCTGTTAGCTTGGTGGCTGATGTCGTCCACAGCGTGGGTAAGCAAGGAGCAGCATATGTTGATCATGAAGCACGCCAGCCCCCGCACCTTTCTCACCCATATCATCCCCTGCAACTCGACACTGACATGATCCGGGTCATCTGTGGCCTCGACCCCGATGTGGAACTGATGCGACCCGTCACACGGCAAAGCCGTTGGGGAGACACGCGACGCCCACACTACCTGGATGCAAACCTTGGAATTGATTTAAGCTACCTAGGTATTATATATGGAGGCATTTCTCATGCGATAGCCTGATTCGCAAAAATAATAAATATGTTTAAATAGATTGGAGGACCTTCTGGTACAGAAAATTAAACAACGTGTATAATGATGCATAAACCCCCCACTGAATGAAAAAGCTGTCAGACTTAAAGATAGCATCTTTGATACAGAGAGTGATCATAAAAGTCACGCCGCTTATCATGAATGCCTCGGCAGAACCTCGCCATGAAGGGCCCTGGGGCCTAGGAGTATGAGTTGAAGGGGCGAATCTGCTGTTGTCTTCGGTCTTCATATTGCAAAATATGATAATGTGACACAATCCATGTACTAAATTAAGCACTAGGGTGTTAATTGAGTTCAAGTTACTAATCTAATCAAATGAAAATCGTTATTGCCTACCAATATCCAAGCAGTATTTCACTTGTCTTCTAAGTTCCAAGATTGGTAGATAATGTGTGGGATATCGTTCGAAGAAGAGTATGGAATTTCATAGGATACTTCCAGTGTCAAAGAACATGGATGGTATCGGTGTGGATGCAATATTGAGTCGGAACTGCCGAGTCGAAGGCTGCCCAGGTGTTGCTGGGGGCTATGGTTGGATTATATAGACTGGAGTGGATTCCGCCCGACCGCCCGAGTCTGAAAGTTCAAAATTTGGAAACAAAATCAAGAAATGCCGCAAACCACTTACCTGGCACAGGCAGCAATTCATCTGTGGATCCTTCGGGCCCACTAGTCTCGCTAATGCAGGCATTGACCCGCCCGAAGCATGCGGGGCTGAGAGCCTTACTTACTATTTACTCTGGATGTTGACTTGGATTAGACACGAAGCGTCGAGAGTATCATGGGCTCTAATGATGAAGAATAGCCATGGTCCCATTATTATAGACCTCGGGAGGGCGTGTGCGCTTATTGCGAGATGATTGATAATTTACTGTTATGTGCAAGATGCCATTTCTGAGATGCTTCACTGCTTGTTATATACAAAGGAGTATATATGCATATCCAAGATACCAACTCCCTAGCGACTTCCAAGGTTGTTCGCACAACTGACACTTTGATGGGCTTCAAAAGTAGGATATACTCAGTAGAGCCATGTATATACCAGCAAGCTTTTACTGGACAGTTGTCGCAACGCATTGCTCACCCTGATGGGGTTCCTTGCAGTTGTAGTCTTTCTGAGTGTTGAATCCAGTCATCTCAAAGGCCTTGTTGCTTCGTGCAGTGGCCTGTGTATCAGAGCCATGGCATGACACAAAGAGACTGAGGAATTGAGGGCAATAAGTGTTGACCATGCCACCAGTGAATGTCGTGCCAGCGGTATTGATGAACGCAAAAATACTCTTACACGAGGGCAGGGGATGACCAGTACCAGCCTCAACGCAAACCTTGCTGTCAACGACACCAACGACTGCGGTGACACCGCCGGCTGCACCACTCGCGATAGCATAGCAAACGGTAGAGTGTCACTCGGGGCGGGGTGGGGCGGGCTCTGGCAGGCGATGCCCCGCCCCAGCGGGCTTTGGGGCGGGG